>NW_028128300.1:0-180000 GCF_965231255.1 Vanellus vanellus
AAGATACCCGAGATGATTTTTCTCCTTGGACAATGCTCCATCTTCTGGGATGCATCTGAGATTCCTCCCAGGCGTCTCTCACAGACATTTTTCCTGTGGTTTGGGTCCCTGTAATCCCGGGTAGCAACCCCAGACTCCTCCAGGGAAGATACCCGAGATGATTTTTCTCCTTGGACAATGCTCCATCTTCTGGGATGCATCTGAGATTCCTCCCAAGTGTCTCCTGCAGACATTTTTCCTGTGCTTTTGGTCCCTGTAATCCCGGGTAGCAAGCCCAGACTCCTCCAGGAAAGATACCCGGGATGATTTTTCTCCTTGGACAATGCTCTATACTCTGGGATGCATCCGAGACTTGTCGCAGCTATTTCCCTGAGTCTTTTTTCTCGCGGTTTATGGTTCTGTCATCCCAGGTAGCAACCCCAGACTCCTCCAGGGAAGACACCCAAGATGATTTTTCTCTCTTGACAGTGGTCCATCCTGCGGGATCTACCCAGAACTCCTCCCAGGCATCTCCCGCAGAGTTTTCTCCAGTGCTTTAGGGCCCTGTGATCCCGGGTAGCAACCCCAGACTCCTCTAGGGAAGATACCCGAGATAATTTTTCTGCTTGGACAATGCTCCATCCTCTGGGAAGCATCCGAGACTCCTTGCAGGTATGTCCCTGAGTGTTTATTCCGGTGCTTTTGGGCCCTGTCATCCCGGGTAGCAACCCCAGACTCCTCCGTGGAAGATACCCAAGTTGATTTTTCTCCTTGGACTATTGTCCATCCTGCGGGATGCACCCGAGACTCTTCCCAGCTCTGTTTCTGAGTGTTTTCTTCCGGTGGTTTAGCGCCCTGTGATCCCGGGTAGCAACCCCAGACTCCTCCAGGGAAGATACCCGAGATGATTTTTCTCCTTGGACAATGCTCCATCCTCTGGGAAGCATCCGAGACTCATTGAAGGTATGTCCCTGAGTCTTTATTCCGGTGTTTTGGGGCCCTGTGATCCCGGGTAGCAACCCCAGACTCCTCCAGGGAAGATACCCGAGATGATTTTTCTCCTTGGACAATGCTCCATCTTCTGGGATGCATCTGAGATTCCTCCCACGTGTCTCCCGCAGACATTTTTCCTGTGGTTTTGGTCCCTGTAATCCCGGGTAGCAAGCCCAGACTCCTCCAGGAAAGATACCCGGGATGATTTTTCTCCTTGGACAATGCTCTATACTCTGGGATGCATTCGAGACTTGTCGCAGCTATGTCCCTGAGTCTTTTTTCTCGCGGTTTATGATACTGTCATCCCGGGTAGCAACCCCAGACTCCTCCAGGGAAGACACCCAAGATGATTTTTCTCTCTTGACAGTGGTCCATCCTGCGGGATCTACCCAGAACTCCTCCCAGGCATCTCCCGCAGAGTTTTCTCCAGTGCTTTAGGGCCCTGTGATCCCGGCTAGCAACCCCAGACTCCTCTAGGGAAGATACCCGAGATAATTTTTCTGCTTGGACAATGCTCCATCTTCTGGGAAGCATCCGAGACTCCTTGCAGGTATGTCCCTGAGTGTTTATTCCGGTGCTTTTGGGCCCTGTCATCCCGGGTAGCAACCCCAGACTCCTCCGTGGAAGATACCCAAGTTGATTTTTCTCCTTGGACTATTGTCCATCCTGCGGGATGCACCCGAGACTCTTCCCAGCTCTGTTTCTGAGTGTTTTCTTCCGGTGGTTTAGCGCCCTGTGATCCCGGGTAGCAACCCCAGACTCCTCCAGGGAAGATACCCGAGATGATTTTTCTCCTTGGACAATGCTCCATCCTCTGGGAAGCATCCGAGACTCATTGAAGGTATGTCCCTGAGTCTTTATTCCGGTGTTTTGGGGCCCTGTGATCCCGGGTAGCAACCCCAGACTCCTCCAGGGAAGATACCCGAGATGATTTTTCTGCTTGGAAAATGCTCCATCTTCTGGGATGCATCTGAGATTCCTCCCAAGTGTCTCCTGCAGACATTTTTCCTGTGCTTTTGGTCCCTGTAATCCCGGGTAGCAAGCCCAGACTCCTCCAGGAAAGATACCCGGGATGATTTTTCTCCTTGGACAATGCTCTATACTCTGGGATGCATCCGAGACTTGTCGCAGCTATTTCCCTGAGTCTTTTTTCTCGCGGTTTATGGTTCTGTCATCCCAGGTAGCAACCCCAGACTCCTCCAGGGAAGACACCCAAGATGATTTTTCTCTCTTGACAGTGGTCCATCCTGCGGGATCTACCCAGAACTCCTCCCAGGCATCTCCCGCAGAGTTTTCTCCAGTGCTTTAGGGCCCTGTGATCCCGGGTAGCAACCCCAGACTCCTCTAGGGAAGATACCCGAGATAATTTTTCTGCTTGGACAATGCTCCATCCTCTGGGAAGCATCCGAGACTCCTTGCAGGTATGTCCCTGAGTGTTTATTCCGGTGCTTTTGGGCCCTGTCATCCCGGGTAGCAACCCCAGACTCCTCCGTGGAAGATACCCAAGTTGATTTTTCTCCTTGGACTATTGTCCATCCTGCGGGATGCACCCGAGACTCTTCCCAGCTCTGTTTCTGAGTGTTTTCTTCCGGTGGTTTAGCGCCCTGTGATCCCGGGTAGCAACCCCAGACTCCTCCAGGGAAGATACCCGAGATGATTTTTCTCCTTGGACAATGCTCCATCCTCTGGGAAGCATCCGAGACTCATTGAAGGTATGTCCCTGAGTCTTTATTCCGGTGTTTTGGGGCCCTGTGATCCCGGGTAGCAACCCCAGACTCCTCCAGGGAAGATACCCGAGATGATTTTTCTCCTTGGACAATGCTCCATCTTCTGGGATGCATCTGAGATTCCTCCCACGTGTCTCCCGCAGACATTTTTCCTGTGGTTTTGGTCCCTGTAATCCCGGGTAGCAAGCCCAGACTCCTCCAGGAAAGATACCCGGGATGATTTTTCTCCTTGGACAATGCTCTATACTCTGGGATGCATTCGAGACTTGTCGCAGCTATGTCCCTGAGTCTTTTTTCTCGCGGTTTATGATACTGTCATCCCGGGTAGCAACCCCAGACTCCTCCAGGGAAGACACCCAAGATGATTTTTCTCTCTTGACAGTGGTCCATCCTGCGGGATCTACCCAGAACTCCTCCCAGGCATCTCCCGCAGAGTTTTCTCCAGTGCTTTAGGGCCCTGTGATCCCGGCTAGCAACCCCAGACTCCTCTAGGGAAGATACCCGAGATAATTTTTCTGCTTGGACAATGCTCCATCTTCTCAAAAGCATCCGAGACTCCTTGCAGGTCTGTCCCTGAGTCTTTATTCCGGTGGTTTAGCGCCCTGTGATCACGGGTAGCAACCCCAGACTCCTCCGTGGAAGATACCCAAGTTGATTTTTCTCCTTGGACTATTGTCCATCCTGCGGGATGCACCCGAGTCTCTTCCCAGCTCTGTTTCTGAGTGTTTTCTTCCGGTGGTTTAGCGCCCTGTGATCCCAGGTAGCAACCCCAGACTCCTCCAGGGAAGATACCCGAGATGATTTTTCTCCTTGGACAATGCTCCATCCTCTGGGAAGCATCCGAGACTCATTGAAGGTATGTCCCTGAGTCTTTATTCCGGTGTTTTGGGGCCCTGTGATCCCGGGTAGCAACCCCAGACTCCTCCAGGGAAGATACCCGAGATGATTTTTCTCCTTGGACAATGCTCCATCTTCTGGGATGCATCTGAAATTCCTCCCAAGTGTCTCCCGCTGACATTTTTCTGTGGTTTTGGTCCCTGTAATCCCGGGTAGCAAGCCCAGACTCCTCCAGGAAAGATACCCGGGATGATTTTTCTCCTTGGACAATGCTCTATACTCTGGGATGCATCCGAGACTTGTCGCAGCTATGTCCCTGAGTCTTTTTTCTCGCGGTTTATGGTTCTGTCATCCCAGGTAGCAACCTCAGACTCCTCCAGGGAAGACACCCAAGATGATTTTTCTCTCTTGACAGTGGTCCATCCTGCGGGATCTACCCAGAACTCCTCCCAGGCATCTCCCGCAGAGTTTTCTCCAGTGCTTTAGGGCCCTGTGATCCCGGCTAGCAACCCCAGAATCCTCTAGGGAAGATACCCGAGATAATTTTTCTGCTTGGACAATGCTCCATCCTCTGGGAAGCATCCGAGACTCCTTGCAGGTATGTCCCTGAGTCTTTATTCCGGTGGTTTAGCGCCCTGTGATCACGGGTAGCAACCCCAGACTCCTCCAGGGAAGATACCCGAGATGATTTTTCTCCTTGGACAATGCTCCATTTTCTGGGATGCATCTGAGATTCCTCCCAGGCGTCTCCCACAGACATTTTTCCTGTGGTTTGGGTCCCTGTAATCCCGGGTAGCAACCCCAGACTCCTCCAGGGAAGATACCCGAGATGATTTTTCTCCTTGGACAATGCTCCATCTTCTGGGATGCATCTGAGATTCCTCCCAGGCGTCTCCCACAGACATTTTTCCTGTGGTTTGGGTCCCTGTAATCCCGGGTAGCAACCCCAGACTCCTCCAGGGAAGATACCCGAGATGATTTTTCTCCCTGGACAATGCTCCATCCTCTGGGAAGCATCCGAGACTCCTTTCAGCTTTGTCCCTGAGTGTTTATTCCGGTGCTTTTGGGCCCTGTCATCCCGGGTAGCAACCCCAGACTCCTCCGTGGAAGATACCCAAGTTGATTTTTCTCCTTGGACTATTGTCCATCCTGCGGGATGCACCCGAGACTCCTCCCAGCTCTGTTTCTGAGTGTTTTCTTCCGGTGGTTTAGCGCCCTGTGATCCCAGGTAGCAACCCCAGACTCCTCCAGGGAAGATATCCGAGATGATTTTTCTCCTTGGACAATGCTCCATCCTCTGGGAAGTATCCGAGACTCAATGAATGTATGTCCCTGAGTCTTTATTCCGGTGTTTTGGGGCCCTGTGATCCCGGGTAGCAACCCCAGACTCCTCCAGGGAAGATACCCGAGATGATTTTTCTCCTTGGACAATGCTCCATCTTCTGGGATGCATCTGAGATTCCTCCCACGTGTCTCCCGCAGACATTTTTCCTGTGGTTTTGGTCCCTGTAATCCCGGGTAGCAAGCCCAGACTCCTCCAGGAAAGATACCCGGGATGATTTTTCTCCTTGGACAATGCTCTATACTCTGGGATGCATCCGAGACTTGTCGCAGCTATGTCCCTGAATCTTTTTTCTCGCGGTTTATGGTTCTGTCATCCCAGGTAGCAACCCCAGACTCCTCCAGGGAAGACACCCAAGATGATTTTTCTCTCTTGACAGTGGTCCATCCTGCGGGATCTACCCAGAACTCCTCCCAGGCACCTCCCGCAGAGTTTTCTCCAGTGCTTTAGGGCCCTGTGATCCCGGCTAGCAACCCCAGACTCCTCTAGGGAAGATACCCGAGATAATTTTTCTGCTTGGACAATGCTCCATCTTCTGGGAAGCATCCGAGACTCCTTGCAGGTCTGTCCCTGAGTCTTTATTCCGGTGGTTTAGCGCCCTGTGATCACGGGTAGCAACCCCAGACTCCTCCAGGGAAGATACCCAAGTTGATTTTTCTCCTTGGACAATGCTCCATCTTCTGGGATGCATCTGAGATTCCTCCCAGGCGTCTCCCACAGACATTTTTCCTGTGGTTTGGGTCCCTGTAATCCCGGGTAGCAACCCCAGACTCCTCCAGGGAAGATACCCGAGATGATTTTTCTCCTTGGACAATGCTCCATCTTCTGGGATGCATCTGAGATTCCTCCCAAGTGTCTCCTGCAGACATTTTTCCTGTGGTTTTGGTCCCTGTAATCCCGGGTAGCAAGCCCAGACTCCTCCAGGAAAGATACCCGGGATGATTTTTCTCCTTGGACAATGCTCTATACTCTGGGATGCATCCGAGACTTGTCGCAGCTATGTCCCTGAGTCTTTTTTCTCGCGGTTTATGTTTCTGTCATCCCAGGTAGCAACCCCAGACTCCTCCAGGGAAGACACCCAAGATGATTTTTCTCTCTTGACAGTGGTCCATCCTGCGGGATCTACCCAGAACTCCTCCCAGGCATCTCCCGCAGAGTTTTCTCCAGTGCTTTAGGGCCCTGTGATCCCGGCTAGCAACCCCAGACTCCTCTAGGGAAGATACCCGAGATAATTTTTCTGCTTGGACAATGCTCCATCCTCAGGGAAGCATCCGAGACTCCTTGCAGGTATGTCCCTGAGTGTTTATTCCGGTGCTTTTGGGCCCTGTCATCCCGGGTAGCAACCCCAGACTCCTCCGTGGAAGATACCCAAGTTGATTTTTCTCCTTGGACTATTGTCCATCCTGCGGGATGCACCCGAGACTCTTCCCAGCTCTGTTTCTGAGTGTTTTCTTCCGGTGGTTTAGCGCCCTGTGATCCCGGGTAGCAACCCCAGACTCCTCCAGGGAAGATACCCGAGATGATTTTTCTCCTTGGACAATGCTCCATCCTCTGGGAAGCATCCGAGACTCATTGAAGGTATGTCCCTGAGTCTTTATTCCGGTGTTTTGGGGCCCTGTGATCCCGGGTAGCAACCCCAGACTCCTCCAGGGAAGATACCCGAGATGATTTTTCTCCTTGGACAATGCTCCATCTTCTGGGATGCATCTGAAATTCCTCCCAAGTGTCTCCCGCTGACATTTTTCCTGTGGTTTTGGTCCCTGTAATCCCAGGTAGCAAGCCCAGACTCCTCCAGGAAAGATACCCGGGATGATTTTTCTCCTTGGACAATGCTCTATACTCTGGGATGCATCCGAGACTTGTCGCAGCTATGTCCCTGAGTCTTTTTTCTCGCGGTTTATGGTTCTGTCATCCCAGGTAGCAACCTCAGACTCCTCCAGGGAAGACACCCAAGATGATTTTTCTCTCTTGACAGTGGTCCATCCTGCGGGATCTACCCAGAACTCCTCCCAGGCATCTCCCGCAGAGTTTTCTCCAGTGCTTTAGGGCCCTGTGATCCCGGCTAGCAACCCCAGAATCCTCTAGGGAAGATACCCGAGATAATTTTTCTGCTTGGACAATGCTCCATCCTCTGGGAAGCATCCGAGACTCCTTGCAGGTATGTCCCTGAGTCTTTATTCCGGTGGTTTAGCGCCCTGTGATCCCGGGTAGCAACCCCAGACTCCTCCAGGGAAGATACCCGAGATGATTTTTCTCCTTGGACAATGCTCCATTTTCTGGGATGCATCTGAGATTCCTCCCAGGCGTCTCCCACAGACATTTTTCCTGTGGTTTGGGTCCCTGTAATCCCGGGTAGCAACCCCAGACTCCTCCAGGGAAGATACCCGAGATGATTTTTCTCCTTGGACAATGCTCCATCTTCTGGGATGCATCTGAGATTCCTCCCAGGCGTCTCCCACAGACATTTTTCCTGTGGTTTGGGTCCCTGTAATCCCGGGTAGCAACCCCAGACTCCTCCAGGGAAGATACCCGAGATGATTTTTCTCCCTGGACAATGCTCCATCCTCTGGGAAGCATCCGAGACTCCTTTCAGCTTTGTCCCTGAGTGTTTATTCCGGTGCTTTTGGGCCCTGTCATCCCGGGTAGCAACCCCAGACTCCTCTAGGGAAGATACCCGAGATAATTTTTCTGCTTGGACAATGCTCCATCTTCTGGGAAGCATCCGAGACTCCTTGCAGGTCTGTCCCTGAGTCTTTATTCCGGTGGTTTAGCGCCCTGTGATCACGGGTAGCAACCCCAGACTCCTCCAGGGAAGATACCCTAGTTGATTTTTCTCCTTGGACAATGCTCCATCTTCTGGGATGCATCTGAGATTCCTCCCAGGCGTCTCCCACACACATTTTTCCTGTGGTTTGGGTCCCTGTAATCCCGGGTAGCAACCCCAGACTCCTCCAGGGAAGACACCCAAGATGATTTTTCTCTCTTGACAGTGGTCCATCCTGCGGGATCTACCCAGAACTCCTCCCAGGCATCTCCCGCAGAGTTTTCTCCAGTGCTTTAGGGCCCTGTGATCCCGGCTAGCAACCCCAGACTCCTCTAGGGAAGATACCCGAGATAATTTTTCTGCTTGGACAATGCTCCATCCTCTGGGAAGCATCCGAGACTCCTTGCAGGTATGTCCCTGAGTCTTTATTCCGGTGGTTTAGCGCCCTGTGATCACGGGTAGCAACCCCAGACTCCTCCAGGAAAGATACCCGAGATGATTTTTCTCCTTGGACAATGCTCCATTTTCTGGGATGCATCTGAGATTCCTCCCAGGCGTCTCCCACAGACATTTTTCCTGTGGTTTGGGTCCCTGTAATCCCGGGTAGCAACCCCAGACTCCTCCAGGGAAGATACCCGAGATGATTTTTCTCCCTGGACAATGCTCCATCCTCTGGGAAGCATCCGAGACTCCTTGCAGCTTTGTCCCTGAGTGTTTATTCCGGTGCTTTTGGTCCCTGTAATCCCGGGTAGCAACCCCAGACTCCTCCGTGGAAGATACCCAAGTTGATTTTTCTCCTTGGACTATTGTCCATCCTGCGGGATGCACCCGAGACTCCTCCCAGCTCTGTTTCTGAGTGTTTTCTTCCGGTGGTTTAGCGCCCTGTGATCCCAGGTAGCAACCCCAGACTCCTCCAGGGAAGATATCCGAGATGATTTTTCTCCTTGGACAATGCTCCATCTTCTGGGATGCATCTGAGATTCCTCCCAGGCGTCTCTCACAGACATTTTTCCTGTGGTTTGGGTCCCTGTAATCCCGGGTAGCAACCCCAGACTCCTCCAGGGAAGATACCCGAGATGATTTTTCTCCTTGGACAATGCTCCATCTTCTGGGATGCATCTGAGATTCCTCCCAAGTGTCTCCTGCAGACATTTTTCCTGTGCTTTTGGTCCCTGTAATCCCGGGTAGCAAGCCCAGACTCCTCCAGGAAAGATACCCGGGATGATTTTTCTCCTTGGACAATGCTCTATACTCTGGGATGCATCCGAGACTTGTCGCAGCTATTTCCCTGAGTCTTTTTTCTCGCGGTTTATGGTTCTGTCATCCCAGGTAGCAACCCCAGACTCCTCCAGGGAAGACACCCAAGATGATTTTTCTCTCTTGACAGTGGTCCATCCTGCGGGATCTACCCAGAACTCCTCCCAGGCATCTCCCGCAGAGTTTTCTCCAGTGCTTTAGGGCCCTGTGATCCCGGGTAGCAACCCCAGACTCCTCTAGGGAAGATACCCGAGATAATTTTTCTGCTTGGACAATGCTCCATCCTCTGGGAAGCATCCGAGACTCCTTGCAGGTATGTCCCTGAGTGTTTATTCCGGTGCTTTTGGGCCCTGTCATCCCGGGTAGCAACCCCAGACTCCTCCGTGGAAGATACCCAAGTTGATTTTTCTCCTTGGACTATTGTCCATCCTGCGGGATGCACCCGAGACTCTTCCCAGCTCTGTTTCTGAGTGTTTTCTTCCGGTGGTTTAGCGCCCTGTGATCCCGGGTAGCAACCCCAGACTCCTCCAGGGAAGATACCCAAGATGATTTTTCTCCTTGGACAATGCTCCATCCTCTGGGAAGCATCCGAGACTCATTGAAGGTATGTCCCTGAGTCTTTATTCCGGTGTTTTGGGGCCCTGTGATCCCGGGTAGCAACCCCAGACTCCTCCAGGGAAGATACCCGAGATGATTTTTCTCCTTGGACAATGCTCCATCTTCTGGGATGCATCTGAGATTCCTCCCACGTGTCTCCCGCAGACATTTTTCCTGTGGTTTTGGTCCCTGTAATCCCGGGTAGCAAGCCCAGACTCCTCCAGGAAAGATACCCGGGATGATTTTTCTCCTTGGACAATGCTCTATACTCTGGGATGCATCCGAGACTTGTCGCAGCTATTTCCCTGAGTCTTTTTTCTCGCGGTTTATGTTTCTGTCATCCCAGGTAGCAACCCCAGACTCCTCCAGGGAAGACACCCAAGATGATTTTTCTCTCTTGACAGTGGTCCATCCTGCGGGATCTACCCAGAACTCCTCCCAGGCATCTCCCGCAGAGTTTTCTCCAGTGCTTTAGGGCCCTGTGATCCCGGGTAGCAACCCCAGACTCCTCTAGGGAAGATACCCGAGATAATTTTTCTGCTTGGACAATGCTCCATCTTCTCAAAAGCATCCGAGACTCCTTGCAGGTCTGTCCCTGAGTCTTTATTCCGGTGGTTTAGCGCCCTGTGATCACGGGTAGCAACCCCAGACTCCTCCAGGGAAGATACCCGAGATGATTTTTCTCCTTGGACAATGCTCCATCTTCTGGGATGCATCTGAGATTCCTCCCAGGCGTCTCTCACAGACATTTTTCCTGTGGTTTGGGTCCCTGTAATCCCGGGTAGCAACCCCAGACTCCTCCAGGGAAGATACCCGAGATGATTTTTCTCCTTGGACAATGCTCCATCTTCTGGGATGCATCTGAGATTCCTCCCAAGTGTCTCCTGCAGACATTTTTCCTGTGCTTTTGGTCCCTGTAATCCCGGGTAGCAAGCCCAGACTCCTCCAGGAAAGATACCCGGGATGATTTTTCTCCTTGGACAATGCTCTATACTCTGGGATGCATCCGAGACTTGTCGCAGCTATTTCCCTGAGTCTTTTTTCTCGCGGTTTATGGTTCTGTCATCCCAGGTAGCAACCCCAGACTCCTCCAGGGAAGACACCCAAGATGATTTTTCTCTCTTGACAGTGGTCCATCCTGCGGGATCTACCCAGAACTCCTCCCAGGCATCTCCCGCAGAGTTTTCTCCAGTGCTTTAGGGCCCTGTGATCCCGGGTAGCAACCCCAGACTCCTCTAGGGAAGATACCCGAGATAATTTTTCTGCTTGGACAATGCTCCATCCTCTGGGAAGCATCCGAGACTCCTTGCAGGTATGTCCCTGAGTGTTTATTCCGGTGCTTTTGGGCCCTGTCATCCCGGGTAGCAACCCCAGACTCCTCCGTGGAAGATACCCAAGTTGATTTTTCTCCTTGGACTATTGTCCATCCTGCGGGATGCACCCGAGACTCTTCCCAGCTCTGTTTCTGAGTGTTTTCTTCCGGTGGTTTAGCGCCCTGTGATCCCGGGTAGCAACCCCAGACTCCTCCAGGGAAGATACCCGAGATGATTTTTCTCCTTGGACAATGCTCCATCCTCTGGGAAGCATCCGAGACTCATTGAAGGTATGTCCCTGAGTCTTTATTCCGGTGTTTTGGGGCCCTGTGATCCCGGGTAGCAACCCCAGACTCCTCCAGGGAAGATACCCGAGATGATTTTTCTCCTTGGACAATGCTCCATCTTCTGGGATGCATCTGAGATTCCTCCCACGTGTCTCCCGCAGACATTTTTCCTGTGGTTTTGGTCCCTGTAATCCCGGGTAGCAAGCCCAGACTCCTCCAGGAAAGATACCCGGGATGATTTTTCTCCTTGGACAATGCTCTATACTCTGGGATGCATTCGAGACTTGTCGCAGCTATGTCCCTGAGTCTTTTTTCTCGCGGTTTATGATACTGTCATCCCGGGTAGCAACCCCAGACTCCTCCAGGGAAGACACCCAAGATGATTTTTCTCTCTTGACAGTGGTCCATCCTGCGGGATCTACCCAGAACTCCTCCCAGGCATCTCCCGCAGAGTTTTCTCCAGTGCTTTAGGGCCCTGTGATCCCGGCTAGCAACCCCAGACTCCTCTAGGGAAGATACCCGAGATAATTTTTCTGCTTGGACAATGCTCCATCTTCTGGGAAGCATCCGAGACTCCTTGCAGGTATGTCCCTGAGTGTTTATTCCGGTGCTTTTGGGCCCTGTCATCCCGGGTAGCAACCCCAGACTCCTCCGTGGAAGATACCCAAGTTGATTTTTCTCCTTGGACTATTGTCCATCCTGCGGGATGCACCCGAGACTCTTCCCAGCTCTGTTTCTGAGTGTTTTCTTCCGGTGGTTTAGCGCCCTGTGATCCCGGGTAGCAACCCCAGACTCCTCCAGGGAAGATACCCGAGATGATTTTTCTCCTTGGACAATGCTCCATCCTCTGGGAAGCATCCGAGACTCATTGAAGGTATGTCCCTGAGTCTTTATTCCGGTGTTTTGGGGCCCTGTGATCCCGGGTAGCAACCCCAGACTCCTCCAGGGAAGATACCCGAGATGATTTTTCTCCTTGGACAATGCTCCATCTTCTGGGATGCATCTGAGATTCCTCCCAAGTGTCTCCTGCAGACATTTTTCCTGTGCTTTTGGTCCCTGTAATCCCGGGTAGCAAGCCCAGACTCCTCCAGGAAAGATACCCGGGATGATTTTTCTCCTTGGACAATGCTCTATACTCTGGGATGCATCCGAGACTTGTCGCAGCTATTTCCCTGAGTCTTTTTTCTCGCGGTTTATGGTTCTGTCATCCCAGGTAGCAACCCCAGACTCCTCCAGGGAAGACACCCAAGATGATTTTTCTCTCTTGACAGTGGTCCATCCTGCGGGATCTACCCAGAACTCCTCCCAGGCATCTCCCGCAGAGTTTTCTCCAGTGCTTTAGGGCCCTGTGATCCCGGGTAGCAACCCCAGACTCCTCTAGGGAAGATACCCGAGATAATTTTTCTGCTTGGACAATGCTCCATCTTCTCAAAAGCATCCGAGACTCCTTGCAGGTCTGTCCCTGAGTCTTTATTCCGGTGGTTTAGCGCCCTGTGATCACGGGTAGCAACCCCAGACTCCTCCGTGGAAGATACCCAAGTTGATTTTTCTCCTTGGACTATTGTCCATCCTGCGGGATGCACCCGAGTCTCTTCCCAGCTCTGTTTCTGAGTGTTTTCTTCCGGTGGTTTAGCGCCCTGTGATCCCAGGTAGCAACCCCAGACTCCTCCAGGGAAGATACCCGAGATGATTTTTCTCCTTGGACAATGCTCCATCCTCTGGGAAGCATCCGAGACTCATTGAAGGTATGTCCCTGAGTCTTTATTCCAGTGTTTTGGGGCCCTGTGATCCCGGGTAGCAACCCCAGACTCCTCCAGGGAAGATACCCGAGATGATTTTTCTCCTTGGACAATGCTCCATCTTCTGGGATGCATCTGAAATTCCTCCCAAGTGTCTCCCGCTGACATTTTTCTGTGGTTTTGGTCCCTGTAATCCCGGGTAGCAAGCCCAGACTCCTCCAGGAAAGATACCCGGGATGATTTTTCTCCTTGGACAATGCTCTATACTCTGGGATGCATCCGAGACTTGTCGCAGCTATGTCCCTGAGTCTTTTTTCTCGCGGTTTATGGTTCTGTCATCCCAGGTAGCAACCTCAGACTCCTCCAGGGAAGACACCCAAGATGATTTTTCTCTCTTGACAGTGGTCCATCCTGCGGGATCTACCCAGAACTCCTCCCAGGCATCTCCCGCAGAGTTTTCTCCAGTGCTTTAGGGCCCTGTGATCCCGGCTAGCAACCCCAGAATCCTCTAGGGAAGATACCCGAGATAATTTTTCTGCTTGGACAATGCTCCATCCTCTGGGAAGCATCCGAGACTCCTTGCAGGTATGTCCCTGAGTCTTTATTCCGGTGGTTTAGCGCCCTGTGATCACGGGTAGCAACCCCAGACTCCTCCAGGGAAGATACCCGAGATGATTTTTCTCCTTGGACAATGCTCCATTTTCTGGGATGCATCTGAGATTCCTCCCAGGCGTCTCCCACAGACATTTTTCCTGTGGTTTGGGTCCCTGTAATCCCGGGTAGCAACCCCAGACTCCTCCAGGGAAGATACCCGAGATGATTTTTCTCCTTGGACAATGCTCCATCTTCTGGGATGCATCTGAGATTCCTCCCAGGCGTCTCCCACAGACATTTTTCCTGTGGTTTGGGTCCCTGTAATCCCGGGTAGCAACCCCAGACTCCTCCAGGGAAGATACCCGAGATGATTTTTCTCCCTGGACAATGCTCCATCCTCTGGGAAGCATCCGAGACTCCTTTCAGCTTTGTCCCTGAGTGTTTATTCCGGTGCTTTTGGGCCCTGTCATCCCGGGTAGCAACCCCAGACTCCTCCGTGGAAGATACCCAAGTTGATTTTTCTCCTTGGACTATTGTCCATCCTGCGGGATGCACCCGAGACTCCTCCCAGCTCTGTTTCTGAGTGTTTTCTTCCGGTGGTTTAGCGCCCTGTGATCCCAGGTAGCAACCCCAGACTCCTCCAGGGAAGATATCCGAGATGATTTTTCTCCTTGGACAATGCTCCATCCTCTGGGAAGTATCCGAGACTCAATGAATGTATGTCCCTGAGTCTTTATTCCGGTGTTTTGGGGCCCTGTGATCCCGGGTAGCAACCCCAGACTCCTCCAGGGAAGATACCCGAGATGATTTTTCTCCTTGGACAATGCTCCATCTTCTGGGATGCATCTGAGATTCCTCCCACGTGTCTCCCGCAGACATTTTTCCTGTGGTTTTGGTCCCTGTAATCCCGGGTAGCAAGCCCAGACTCCTCCAGGAAAGATACCCGGGATGATTTTTCTCCTTGGACAATGCTCTATACTCTGGGATGCATCCGAGACTTGTCGCAGCTATGTCCCTGAATCTTTTTTCTCGCGGTTTATGGTTCTGTCATCCCAGGTAGCAACCCCAGACTCCTCCAGGGAAGACACCCAAGATGATTTTTCTCTCTTGACAGTGGTCCATCCTGCGGGATCTACCCAGAACTCCTCCCAGGCACCTCCCGCAGAGTTTTCTCCAGTGCTTTAGGGCCCTGTGATCCCGGCTAGCAACCCCAGAATCCTCTAGGGAAGATACCCGAGATAATTTTTCTGCTTGGACAATGCTCCATCCTCTGGGAAGCATCCGAGACTCCTTGCAGGTATGTCCCTGAGTCTTTATTCCGGTGGTTTAGCGCCCTGTGATCACGGGTAGCAACCCCAGACTCCTCCAGGGAAGATACCCGAGATGATTTTTCTCCTTGGACAATGCTCCATTTTCTGGGATGCATCTGAGATTCCTCCCAGGCGTCTCCCACAGACATTTTTCCTGTGGTTTGGGTCCCTGTAATCCCGGGTAGCAACCCCAGACTCCTCCAGGGAAGATACCCGAGATGATTTTTCTCCTTGGACAATGCTCCATCTTCTGGGATGCATCTGAGATTCCTCCCAGGCGTCTCCCACAGACATTTTTCCTGTGGTTTGGGTCCCTGTAATCCCGGGTAGCAACCCCAGACTCCTCCAGGGAAGATACCCGAGATGATTTTTCTCCCTGGACAATGCTCCATCCTCTGGGAAGCATCCGAGACTCCTTTCAGCTTTGTCCCTGAGTGTTTATTCCGGTGCTTTTGGGCCCTGTCATCCCGGGTAGCAACCCCAGACTCCTCCGTGGAAGATACCCAAGTTGATTTTTCTCCTTGGACTATTGTCCATCCTGCGGGATGCACCCGAGACTCCTCCCAGCTCTGTTTCTGAGTGTTTTCTTCCGGTGGTTTAGCGCCCTGTGATCCCAGGTAGCAACCCCAGACTCCTCCAGGGAAGATATCCGAGATGATTTTTCTCCTTGGACAATGCTCCATCCTCTGGGAAGTATCCGAGACTCAATGAATGTATGTCCCTGAGTCTTTATTCCGGTGTTTTGGGGCCCTGTGATCCCGGGTAGCAACCCCAGACTCCTCCAGGGAAGATACCCGAGATGATTTTTCTCCTTGGACAATGCTCCATCTTCTGGGATGCATCTGAGATTCCTCCCACGTGTCTCCCGCAGACATTTTTCCTGTGGTTTTGGTCCCTGTAATCCCGGGTAGCAAGCCCAGACTCCTCCAGGAAAGATACCCGGGATGATTTTTCTCCTTGGACAATGCTCTATACTCTGGGATGCATCCGAGACTTGTCGCAGCTATGTCCCTGAATCTTTTTTCTCGCGGTTTATGGTTCTGTCATCCCAGGTAGCAACCCCAGACTCCTCCAGGGAAGACACCCAAGATGATTTTTCTCTCTTGACAGTGGTCCATCCTGCGGGATCTACCCAGAACTCCTCCCAGGCACCTCCCGCAGAGTTTTCTCCAGTGCTTTAGGGCCCTGTGATCCCGGCTAGCAACCCCAGACTCCTCTAGGGAAGATACCCGAGATAATTTTTCTCCTTGGACAATGCTCCATCTTCTGGGAAGCATCCGAGACTCCTTGCAGGTCTGTCCCTGAGTCTTTATTCCGGTGGTTTAGCGCCCTGTGATCACGGGTAGCAACCCCAGACTCCTCCAGGGAAGATACCCAAGTTGATTTTTCTCCTTGGACAATGCTCCATCTTCTGGGATGCATCTGAGATTCCTCCCAGGCGTCTCCCACAGACATTTTTCCTGTGGTTTGGGTCCCTGTAATCCCGGGTAGCAACCCCAGACTCCTCCAGGGAAGATACCCAAGATGATTTTTCTCCTTGGACAATGCTCCATCTTCTGGGATGCATCTGAGATTCCTCCCAAGTGTCTCCTGCAGACATTTTTCCTGTGGTTTTGGTCCCTGTAATCCCGGGTAGCAAGCCCAGACTCCTCCAGGAAAGATACCCGGGATGATTTTTCTCCTTGGACAATGCTCTATACTCTGGGATGCATCCGAGACTTGTCGCAGCTATGTCCCTGAGTCTTTTTTCTCGCGGTTTATGTTTCTGTCATCCCAGGTAGCAACCCCAGACTCCTCCAGGGAAGACACCCAAGATGATTTTTCTCTCTTGACAGTGGTCCATCCTGCGGGATCTACCCAGAACTCCTCCCAGGCATCTCCCGCAGAGTTTTCTCCAGTGCTTTAGGGCCCTGTGATCCCGGGTAGCAACCCCAGACTCCTCTAGGGAAGATACCCGAGATAATTTTTCTGCTTGGACAATGCTCCATCCTCAGGGAAGCATCCGAGACTCCTTGCAGGTATGTCCCTGAGTGTTTATTCCGGTGCTTTTGGGCCCTGTCATCCCGGGTAGCAACCCCAGACTCCTCCGTGGAAGATACCCAAGTTGATTTTTCTCCTTGGACTATTGTCCATCCTGCGGGATGCACCCGAGACTCTTCCCAGCTCTGTTTCTGAGTGTTTTCTTCCGGTGGTTTAGCGCCCTGTAATCCCGGGTAGCAACCCCAGACTCCTCCAGGGAAGATACCCGAGATGATTTTTCTCCTTGGACAATGCTCCATCCTCTGGGAAGCATCCGAGACTCATTGAAGGTATGTCCCTGAGTCTTTATTCCGGTGTTTTGGGGCCCTGTGATCCCGGGTAGCAACCCCAGACTCCTCCAGGGAAGATACCCGAGATGATTTTTCTCCTTGGACAATGCTCCATCTTCTGGGATGCATCTGAAATTCCTCCCAAGTGTCTCCCGCTGACATTTTTCCTGTGGTTTTGGTCCCTGTAATCCCAGGTAGCAAGCCCAGACTCCTCCAGGAAAGATACCCGGGATGATTTTTCTCCTTGGACAATGCTCTATACTCTGGGATGCATCCGAGACTTGTCGCAGCTATGTCCCTGAGTCTTTTTTCTCGCGGTTTATGTTTCTGTCATCCCAGGTAGCAACCTCAGACTCCTCCAGGGAAGACACCCAAGATGATTTTTCTCTCTTGACAGTGGTCCATCCTGCGGGATCTACCCAGAACTCCTCCCAGGCATCTCCCGCAGAGTTTTCTCCAGTGCTTTAGGGCCCTGTGATCCCGGCTAGCAACCCCAGAATCCTCTAGGGAAGATACCCGAGATAATTTTTCTGCTTGGACATTGCTCCATCCTCTGGGAAGCATCCGAGACTCCTTGCAGGTATGTCCCTGAGTCTTTATTCCGGTGGTTTAGCGCCCTGTGATCACGGGTAGCAACCCCAGACTCCTCCAGGGAAGATACCCGAGATGATTTTTCTCCTTGGACAATGCTCCATTTTCTGGGATGCATCTGAGATTCCTCCCAGGCGTCTCCCACAGACATTTTTCCTGTGGTTTGGGTCCCTGTAATCCCGGGTAGCAACCCCAGACTCCTCCAGGGAAGATACCCGAGATGATTTTTCTCCTTGGACAATGCTCCATCTTCTGGGATGCATCTGAGATTCCTCCCAGGCGTCTCCCACAGACATTTTTCCTGTGGTTTGGGTCCCTGTAATCCCGGGTAGCAACCCCAGACTCCTCCAGGGAAGATACCCGAGATGATTTTTCTCCCTGGACAATGCTCCATCCTCTGGGAAGCATCCGAGACTCCTTTCAGCTTTGTCCCTGAGTGTTTATTCCGGTGCTTTTGGGCCCTGTCATCCCGGGTAGCAACCCCAGACTCCTCCGTGGAAGATACCCAAGTTGATTTTTCTCCTTGGACTATTGTCCATCCTGCGGGATGCACCCGAGACTCCTCCCAGCTCTGTTTCTGAGTGTTTTCTTCCGGTGGTTTAGCGCCCTGTGATCCCAGGTAGCAACCCCAGACTCCTCCAGGGAAGATATCCGAGATGATTTTTCTCCTTGGACAATGCTCCATCCTCTGGGAAGTATCCGAGACTCAATGAATGTATGTCCCTGAGTCTTTATTCCGGTGTTTTGGGGCCCTGTGATCCCGGGTAGCAACCCCAGACTCCTCCAGGGAAGATACCCGAGATGATTTTTCTCCTTGGACAATGCTCCATCTTCTGGGATGCATCTGAGATTCCTCCCACGTGTCTCCCGCAGACATTTTTCCTGTGGTTTTGGTCCCTGTAATCCCGGGTAGCAAGCCCAGACTCCTCCAGGAAAGATACCCGGGATGATTTTTCTCCTTGGACAATGCTCTATACTCTGGGATGCATCCGAGACTTGTCGCAGCTATGTCCCTGAATCTTTTTTCTCGCGGTTTATGGTTCTGTCATCCCAGGTAGCAACCCCAGACTCCTCCAGGGAAGACACCCAAGATGATTTTTCTCTCTTGACAGTGGTCCATCCTGCGGGATCTACCCAGAACTCCTCCCAGGCACCTCCCGCAGAGTTTTCTCCAGTGCTTTAGGGCCCTGTGATCCCGGCTAGCAACCCCAGACTCCTCTAGGGAAGATACCCGAGATAATTTTTCTGCTTGGACAATGCTCCATCTTCTGGGAAGCATCCGAGACTCCTTGCAGGTCTGTCCCTGAGTCTTTATTCCGGTGGTTTAGCGCCCTGTGATCACGGGTAGGAACCCCAGACTCCTCCAGGGAAGATACCCAAGTTGATTTTTCTCCTTGGACAATGCTCCATCTTCTGGGATGCATCTGAGATTCCTCCCAGGCGTCTCCCACAGACATTTTTCCTGTGGTTTGGGTCCCTGTAATCCCGGGTAGCAACCCCAGACTCCTCCAGGGAAGATACCCAAGATGATTTTTCTCCTTGGACAATGCTCCATCTTCTGGGATGCATCTGAGATTCCTCCCAAGTGTCTCCTGCAGACATTTTTCCTGTGGTTTTGGTCCCTGTAATCCCGGGTAGCAAGCCCAGACTCCTCCAGGAAAGATACCCGGGATGATTTTTCTCCTTGGACAATGCTCTATACTCTGGGATGCATCCGAGACTTGTCGCAGCTATGTCCCTGAGTCTTTTTTCTCGCGGTTTATGTTTCTGTCATCCCAGGTAGCAACCCCAGACTCCTCCAGGGAAGACACCCAAGATGATTTTTCTCTCTTGACAGTGGTCCATCCTGCGGGATCTACCCAGAACTCCTCCCAGGCATCTCCCGCAGAGTTTTCTCCAGTGCTTTAGGGCCCTGTGATCCCGGCTAGCAACCCCAGACTCCTCTAGGGAAGATACCCGAGATAATTTTTCTGCTTGGACAATGCTCCATCCTCAGGGAAGCATCCGAGACTCCTTGCAGGTATGTCCCTGAGTGTTTATTCCGGTGCTTTTGGGCCCTGTCATCCCGGGTAGCAACCCCAGACTCCTCCGTGGAAGATACCCAAGTTGATTTTTCTCCTTGGACTATTGTCCATCCTGCGGGATGCACCCGAGACTCTTCCCAGCTCTGTTTCTGAGTGTTTTCTTCCGGTGGTTTAGCGCCCTGTGATCCCGGGTAGCAACCCCAGACTCCTCCAGGGAAGATACCCGAGATGATTTTTCTCCTTGGACAATGCTCCATCTTCTGGGATGCATCTGAGATTCCTCCCAGGCGTCTCCCACAGACATTTTTCCTGTGGTTTGGGTCCCTGTAATCCCGGGTAGCAACCCCAGACTCCTCCAGGGAAGATACCCGAGATGATTTTTCTCCCTGGACAATGCTCCATCCTCTGGGAAGCATCCGAGACTCCTTGCAGCTTTGTCCCTGAGTGTTTATTCCGGTGCTTTTGGGCCCTGTCATCCCGGGTAGCAACCCCAGACTCCTCCGTGGAAGATACCCAAGTTGATTTTTCTCCTTGGACTATTGTCCATCCTGCGGGATGCACCCGAGACTCCTCCCAGCTCTGTTTCTGAGTGTTTTCTTCCGGTGGTTTAGCGCCCTGTGATCCCAGGTAGCAACCCCAGACTCCTCCAGGGAAGATATCCGAGATGATTTTTCTCCCTGGACAATGCTCCAGCCTCTGGGAAGCATCCGAGACTCCTTGCAGCTTTGTCCCTGAGTGTTTATTCCGGTGCTTTTGGGCCCTGTCATCCCGGGTAGCAACCCCAGACTCCTCCGTGGAAGATACCCAAGTTGATTTTTCTCCTTGGACTATTGTCCATCCTGCGGGATGCACCCGAGACTCCTCCCAGCTCTGTTTCTGAGTGTTTTCTTCCGGTGGTTTAGCGCCCTGTGATCCCAGGTAGCAACCCCAGACTCCTCCAGGGAAGATATCCGAGATGATTTTTCTCCTTGGACAATGCTCCATCCTCTGGGAAGTATCCGAGACTCATTGAATGTATGTCCCTGAGTCTTTATTCCGGTGTTTTCAGGCCCTGTGATCCCGGGTAGCAACCCCAGACTCCTCCAGGGAAGATACCCGAGATGATTTTTCTCCTTGGACAATGCTCCATCTTCTGGGATGCATCTGAGATTCCTCCCAAGTGTCTCCTGCAGACATTTTTCCTGTGGTTTTGGTCCCTGTAATCCCGGGTAGCAAGCCCAGACTCCTCCAGGAAAGATACCCGGGATGATTTTTCTCCTTGGACAATGCTCTATACTCTGGGATGCATCCGAGACTTGTCGCAGCTATGTCCCTGAGTCTTTTTTCTCGCGGTTTATGGTTCTGTCATCCCAGGTAGCAACCCCAGACTCCTCCAGGGAAGACACCCAAGATGATTTTTCTCTCTTGACAGTGGTCCATCCTGCGGGATCTACCCAGAACTCCTCCCAGGCATCTCCCGCAGAGTTTTCTACAGTGCTTTAGGGCCCTGTCATCCCGGGTAGCAACCCCAGACTCCTCCGTGGAAGATACCCAAGTTGATTTTTCTCCTTGGACTATTGTCCATCCTGCGGGATGCACCCGAGACTCTTCCCAGCTCTGTTTCTGAGTGTTTTCTTCCGGTGGTTTAGCGCCCTGTGATCCCGGGTAGCAACCCCAGACTCCTCCAGGGAAGATACCCGAGATGATTTTTCTCCTTGGACAATGCTCCATCCTCTGGGAAGCATCCGAGACTCATTGAAGGTATGTCCCTGAGTCTTTATTCCGGTGTTTTGGGGCCCTGTGATCCCGGGTAGCAACCCCAGACTCCTCCAGGGAAGATACCCGAGATGATTTTTCTCCTTGGACAATGCTCCATCTTCTGGGATGCATCTGAAATTCCTCCCAAGTGTCTCCCGCTGACATTTTTCCTGTGGTTTTGGTCCCTGTAATCCCGGGTAGCAACCCCAGACTACTCCAGGAAAGATACCCGGGATGATTTTTCTCCTTGGACAATGCTCTATACTCTGGGATGCATCCGAGACTTGTCGCAGCTATGTCCCTGAGTCTTTTTTCTCGCGGTTTATGGTTCTGTCATCCCAGGTAGCAACCTCAGACTCTTCCAGGGAAGACACCCAAGATGATTTTTCTCTCTTGACAGTGGTCCATCCTGCGGGATCTACCCAGAACTCCTCCCAGGCATCTCCCGCAGAGTTTTCTCCAGTGCTTTAGGGCCCTGTGATCCCAGGTAGCAACCCCAGACTCCTCCAGGGAAGATACCCGAGATAATTTTTCTGCTTGGACAATGCTCCATGCTCTGGGAAGCATCCGAGACTCCTTGCAGGTATGTCCCTGAGTCTTTATTCCGGTGGTTTAGCGCCCTGTGATCCCGGGTAGCAACCCCAGACTCCTCCAGGGAAGATACCCGAGATGATTTTTCTCCTTGGACAATGCTCCATCTTCTGGGATGCATCTGAGATTCCTCCCAGGCGTCTCCCACAGACATTTTTCCTGTGGTTTGGGTCCCTGTAATCCCGGGTAGCAACCCCAGACTCCTCCAGGGAAGATACACGAGATGATTTTTCTCCCTGGACAATGCTCCATCCTCTGGGAAGCATCCGAGACTCCTTGCAGGTATGTCCCTGAGTGTTTATTCCGGTGCTTTTGGGCCCTGTCATCCCGGGTAGCAACCCCAGACTCCTCCGTGGAAGATACCCAAGTTGATTTTTCTCCTTGGACTATTGTCCATCCTGCGGGATGCACCCGAGACTCCTCCCAGCTCTGTTTCTGAGTGTTTTCTTCCGGTGGTTTAGCGCCCTGTGATCCCAGGTAGCAACCCCAGACTCCTCCAGGGAAGATATCCGAGATGATTTTTCTCCTTGGACAATGCTCCATCCTCTGGGAAGTATCCGAGACTCATTGAATGTATGTCCCTGAGTCTTTATTCCGGTGTTTTGGGGCCCTGTGATCCCGGGTAGCAACCCCAGACTCCTCCAGGGAAGATACCCGAGATGATTTTTCTCCTTGGACAATGCTCCATTTTCTGGGATGCATCTGAGATTCCTCCCAGGCGTCTCCCACAGACATTTTTCCTGTGGTTTGGGTCCCTGTAATCCCGGGTAGCAACCCCAGACTCCTCCAGGGAAGATACCCGAGATGATTTTTCTCCTTGGACAATGCTCCATCCTCTGGGAAGCATCCGAGACCCCTTGGAGGTATGTCCCTGAGTGTTTATTCCGGTGTTTTGGGGCCCTGTGATCCCGGGTAGCAACCCCAGACTCCTCCAGGGAAGATACCCGAGATGATTTTTCTCCTTGGACAATGCTCCATCTTCTGGGATGCATCTGAGATTCCTCCCACGTGTCTCCCGCAGACATTTTTCCTGTGGTTTTGGTCCCTGTAATCCCGGGTAGCAAGCCCAGACTCCTCCAGGAAAGATACCCGGGATGATTTTTCTCCTTGGACAATGCTCTGTACTCTGGGATGCATCCGAGACTTGTCGCAGCTATGTCCCTGAGTCTTTTTTCTCGCGGTTTATGGTTCTGTCATCCCAGGTAGCAACCCCAGACTCCTCCAGGGAAGACACCCAAGATGATTTTTCTCTCTTGACAGTGGTCCATCCTGCGGGATCTACCCAGAACTCCTCCCAGGCATCTCCCGCAGAGTTTTCTCCAGTGCTTTAGGCCCTGTGATCCCGGCTAGCAACCCCAGACTCCTCTAGGGAAGATACCCGAGATAATTTTTCTGCTTGGACAATGCTCCATCCTCTGGGAAGCATCCGAGACTCCTTGCAGGTATGTCCCTGAGTGTTTATTCCGGTGCTTTTGGGCCCTGTCATCCCGGGTAGCAACCCCAGACTCCTCCGTGGAAGATACCCAAGTTGATTTTTCTCCTTGGACTATTGTCCATCCTGCGGGATGCACCCGAGACTCTTCCCAGCTCTGTTTCTGAGTGTTTTCTTCCGGTGGTTTAGCGCCCTGTGATCCCGGGTAGCAACCCCAGACTCCTCCAGGGAAGATACCCGAGATGATTTTTCTCCTTGGACAATGCTCCATCCTCTGGGAAGCATCCGAGACTCATTGAAGGTATGTCCCTGAGTCTTTATTCCGGTTTTTTGGGGCCCTCTGATCCCGGGTAGCAACCCCAGACTCCTCCAGGGAAGATACCCGAGATGATTTTTCTCCTTGGACAATGCTCCATCTTCTGGGATGCATCTGAAATTCCTCCCAAGTGTCTCCCGCTGACATTTTTCCTGTGGTTTTGGTCCCTGTAATCCCGGGTAGCAAGCCCAGACTCCTCCAGGAAAGATACCCGGGATGATTTTTCTCCTTGGACAATGCTCTATACTCTGGGATGCATCCGAGACTTGTCGCAGCTATGTCCCTGAGTCTTTTTTCTCACGGTTTATGGTTCTGTCATCCCAGGTAGCAACCTCAGACTCTTCCAGGGAAGACACCCAAGATGATTTTTCTCTCTTGACAGTGGTCCATCCTGCGGGATCTACCCAGAACTCCTCCCAGGCATCTCCCGCAGAGTTTTCTCCAGTGCTTTAGGGCCCTGTGATCCCGGCTAGCAACCCCAGACTCCTCCAGGGAAGATACCCGAGATAATTTTTCTGCTTGGACAATGCTCCATGCTCTGGGAAGCATCCGAGACTCCTTGCAGGTATGTCCCTGAGTCTTTATTCCGGTGGTTTAGCGCCCTGTGATCCCAGGTAGCAACCCCAGACTCCTCCAGGGAAGATACCCGAGATGATTTTTCTCCTTGGACAATGCTCCATCTTCTGGGATGCATCTGAGATTCCTCCCAGGCGTCTCCCACAGACATTTTTCCTGTGGTTTGGGTCCCTGTAATCCCGGGTAGCAACCCCAGACTCCTCCAGGGAAGATACACGAGATGATTTTTCTCCCTGGACAATGCTCCATCCTCTGGGAAGCATCCGAGACTCCTTGCAGGTATGTCCCTGAGTGTTTATTCCGGTGCTTTTGGGCCCTGTCATCCCGGGTAGCAACCCCAGACTCCTCCGTGGAAGATACCCAAGTTGATTTTTCTCCTTGGACTATTGTCCATCCTGCGGGATGCACCCGAGACTCCTCCCAGCTCTGTTTCTGAGTGTTTTCTTCCGGTGGTTTAGCGCCCTGTGATCCCAGGTAGCAACCCCAGACTCCTCCAGGGAAGATATCCGAGATGATTTTTCTCCTTGGACAATGCTCCATCCTCTGGGAAGTATCCGAGACTCATTGAATGTATGTCCCTGAGTCTTTATTCCGGTGTTTTGGGGCCCTGTGATCCCGGGTAGCAACCCCAGACTCCTCCAGGGAAGATACCCGAGATGATTTTTCTCCTTGGACAATGCTCCATTTTCTGGGATGCATCTGAGATTCCTCCCAGGCGTCTCCCACAGACATTTTTCCTGTGGTTTGGGTCCCTGTAATCCCGGGTAGCAACCCCAGACTCCTCCAGGGAAGATACCCGAGATGATTTTTCTCCTTGGACAATGCTCCATCCTCTGGGAAGCATCCGAGACCCCTTGGAGGTATGTCCCTGAGTGTTTATTCCGGTGTTTTGGGGCCCTGTGATCCCGGGTAGCAACCCCAGACTCCTCTAGGGAAGATACCCGAGATAATTTTTCTGCTTGGACAATGCTCCATCCTCTGGGAAGCATCCGAGACTCCTTGCAGCTTTGTCCCTGAGTGTTTATTCCGGTGCTTTTGGGCCCTGTAATCCCGGGTAGCAACCCCAGACTCCTCCAGGGAAGATACCCAAGTTGATTTTTCTCCTTGGACTATTGTCCATCCTGCGGGATGCACCCGAGACTCCTCCCAGCTCTGTTTCTGAGTGTTTTCTTCCGGTGGTTTAGCGCCCTGTGATCCCGGGTAGCAACCCCAGACTCCTCCAGGGAAGATACCCAAGATGATTTTTCTCCTTGGACAATGCTCCATCTTCTGGGATGCATCTGAGATTCCTCCCAAGTGTGTCCTGCAGACATTTTTCCTGTGGTTTTTATCCCTGTAATCCCGGGTAGCAAGCCCAGACTCCTCCAGGAAAGATACCCGGGATGATTTTTCTCCTTGGACAATGCTCTATACTCTGGGATGCATCCGAGACTTGTCGCAGCTATGTCCCTGAGTCTTTATTCTCGCGGTTTATGGTTCTGTCATCCCAGGTAGGAACCCCAGACTCCTCCAGGGAAGACACCCAAGATGATTTTTCTCTCTTGACAGTGGTCCATCCTACGGGATCTACCCAGAACTCCTCCCAGGCATCTCCCGCAGAGTTTTCTCCAGTGCTTTAGGGCCCTGTGATCCCGGCTAGCAACCCCAGACTCCTCTAGGGAAGATACCCGAGATAATTTTTCTGCTTGGACAATGCTCCATCCTCTGGGAAGCATCCGAGACTCCTTGCAGGTATGTCCCTGAGTGTTTATTCCGGTGCTTTTGGGCCCTGTCATCCCGGGTAGCAACCCCAGACTCCTCCGTGGAAGATACCCAAGTTGATTTTTCTCCTTGGACTATTGTCCATCCTGCGGGATGCACCCGAGACTCTTCCCAGCTCTGTTTCTGAGTGTTTTCTTCCGGTGGTTTAGCGCCCTGTGATCCCGGGTAGCAACCCCAGACTCCTCCAGGGAAGATACCCGAGATGATTTTTCTCCTTGGACAATGCTCCATCCTCTGGGAAGCATCCGAGACTCATTGAAGGTATGTCCCTGAGTCTTTATTCCGGTGTTTTGGGGCCCTGTGATCCCGGGTAGCAACCCCAGACTCCTCCAGGGAAGATACCCGAGATGATTTTTCTCCTTGGACAATGCTCCATCTTCTGGGATGCATCTGAAATTCCTCCCAAGTGTCTCCCGCTGACATTTTTCCTGTGGTTTTGGTCCCTGTAATCCCGGGTAGCAACCCCAGACTCCTCCAGGAAAGATACCCGGGATGATTTTTCTCCTTGGACAATGCTCTATACTCTGGGATGCATCCGAGACTTGTTGCAGCTATGTCCCTGAGTCTTTTTTCTCGCGGTTTATGGTTCTGTCATCCCAGGTAGCAACCTCAGACTCCTCCAGGGAAGACACCCAAGATGATTTTTCTCTCTTGACAGTGGTCCATCCTGCGGGATCTACCCAGAACTCCTCCCAGGCATCTCCCGCAGAGTTTTCTCCAGTGCTTTAGGGCCCTGTGATCCCGGCTAGCAACCCCAGACTCCTCTAGGGAAGATACCCGAGATAATTTTTCTCCTTGGACAATGCTCCATCCTCTGGGAAGCATCCGAGACCCCTTGGAGGTATGTCCCTGAGTGTTTATTCCGGTGTTTTCGGGCCCTGTGATCCCGGGTAGCAACCCCAGACTCCTCCAGGGAAGATACCCGAGATGATTTTTCTCCTTGGACAATGCTCCATCTTCTGGGATGCATCTGAGATTCCTCCCAAGTGTCTCCTGCAGACATTTTTCCTGTGGTTTTGGTCCCTGTAATCCCGGGTAGCAAGCCCAGACTCCTCCGTGGAAGATACCCAAGTTGATTTTTCTCCTTGGACTATTGTCCATCCTGCGGGATGCACCCGAGACTCCTCCCAGCTCTGTTTCTGAGTGTTTTCTTCCGGTGGTTTAGCGCCCTGTGATCCCGGGTAGCAACCCCAGACTCCTCCAGGGAAGATACCCGAGATGATTTTTCTCCTTGGACAATGCTCCATCCTCTGGGAAGCATCCGAGACCCCTTGGAGGTATGTCCCTGAGTGTTTATTCCGGTGTTTTGGGGCCCTGTGATCCCGGGTAGCAACCCCAGACTCCTCCAGGGAAGATACCCGAGATGATTTTTCTCCTTGGACAATGCTCCATCTTCTGGGATGCATCTGAGATTCCTCCCAAGTGTCTCCTGCAGACATTTTTCCTGTGGTTTTGGTCCCTGTAATCCCGGGTAGCAAGCCCAGACTCCTCCAGGAAAGATACCCGGTATGATTTTTCTCCTTGGACAATGCTCTATACTCTGGGATGCATCCGAGACTTGTCGCAGCTATGTCCCTGAGTCTTTTTTCTCGCGGTTTATGGTTCTGTCATCCCAGGTAGCAACCCCAGACTCCTCCAGGGAAGACACCCAAGATGATTTTTCTCTCTTGACAGTGGTCCATCCTGCGGGATCTACCCAGAACTCCTCCCAGGCATCTCCCGCAGAGTTTTCTCCAGTGCTTTAGTGCCCTGTGATCCCGGCTAGCAACCCCAGACTCCTCTAGGGAAGATACCCGAGATAATTTTTCTGCTTGGACAATGCTCCATCCTCTGGGAAGCATCCGAGACTCCTTGCAGGTATGTCCCTGAGTCTTTATTCCGGTGGTTTAGCGCCCTGTGATCCCGGGTAGCAACCCCAGACTCCTCCAGGGAAGATACCCGAGATGATTTTTCTCCTTGGACAATGCTCCATCTTCTGGGATGCATCTGAGATTCCTCCCAGGCGTCTCCCACAGACATTTTTCCTGTGGTTTGGGTCCCTGTAATCCCGGGTAGCAACCCCAGACTCCTCCAGGGAAGATACCCGAGATGATTTTTCTCCCTGGACAATGCTCCATCCTCTGGGAAGCATCCGAGACTCCTTGCAGGTATGTCCCTGAGTGTTTATTCCGGTGCTTTTGGGCCCTGTAATCCCGGGTAGCAACCCCAGACTCCTCCGTGGAAGATACCCAAGTTCATTTTTCTCCTTGGACTATTGTCCATCCTGCGGGATGCACCCGAGACTCCTCCCAGCTCTGTTTCTGAGTGTTTTCTTCCGGTGGTTTAGCGCCCTGTGATCCCAGGTAGCAACCCCAGACTCCTCCAGGGAAGATATCCGAGATGATTTTTCTCCTTGGACAATGCTCCATCCTCTGGGAAGTATCCGAGACTCATTGAATGTATGTCCCTGAGTCTTTATTCCGGTGTTTTGGGGCCCTGTGATCCCGGGTAGCAACCCCAGACTCCTCCAGGGAAGATACCCAAGATGATTTTTCTCCTTGTACAATGCTCCATCTTCTGGGATGCATCTGAGATTCCTCCCACGTGTCTCCCGCAGACATTTTTCCTGTGGTTTTGGTCCCTGTAATCCCGGGTAGCAAGCCCAGACTCCTCCAGGAAAGATACCCGGGATGATTTTTCTCCTTGGACAATGCTCTATACTCTGGGATGCATCCGAGACTTGTTGCAGCTATGTCCCTGAGTCTTTTTTCTCGCGGTTTATGGTTCTGTCATCCCAGGTAGCAACCCCAGACTCCTCCAGGGAAGACACCCAAGATGATTTTTCTCTCTTGACAGTGGTCCATCCTGCGGGATCTACCCAGAACTCCTCCCAGGCACCTCCCGCAGAGTTTTCTCCAGTGCTTTAGGGCCCTGTGATCCCGGCTAGCAAACCCAGACTCCTCTAGGGAAGATACCCGAGATAATTTTTCTGCTTGGACAATGCTCCATCTTCTGGGAAGCATCCGAGACTCCTTGCAGGTCTGTCCCTGAGTCTTTATTCCGGTGGTTTAGCGCCCTGTGATCACGGGTAGCAACCCCAGACTCCTCCAGGGAAGATACCCGAGATGATTTTTCTCCTTGGACAATGCTCCATCTTCTGGGATGCATCTGAGATTCCTCCCAGGCGTCTCCCACAGACATTTTTCCTGTGGTTTGGGTCCCTGTAATCCCGGGTAGCAACCCCAGACTCCTCCAGGGAAGATACCCGAGATGATTTTTCTCCCTGGACAATGCTCCAGCCTCTGGGAAGCATCCGAGACTCCTTGCAGCTTTGTCCCTGAGTGTTTATTCCGGTGCTTTTGGGCCCTGTCATCCCGGGTAGCAACCCCAGACTCCTCCGTGGAAGATACCCAAGTTGATTTTTCTCCTTGGACTATTGTCCATCCTGCGGGATGCACCCGAGACTCCTCCCAGCTCTGTTTCTGAGTGTTTTCTTCCGGTGATTTAGCGCCCTGTGATCCCGGGTAGCAACCCCAGACTCCTCCAGGGAAGATACCCGAGATGATTTTTCTCCTTGGACAATGCTCCATCCTCTGGGAAGCATCCGAGACCCCTTGGAGGTATGTCCCTGAGTGTTTATTCCGGTGTTTTGGGGCCCTGTGATCCCGGGTAGCAACCCCAGACTCCTCCAGGGAAGATATCCGAGATGATTTTTCTCCTTGGACAATGCTCCATCCTCTGGGAAGCATCCGAGACCCCTTGGAGGTATGTCCCTGAGTGTTTATTCCGGTGTTTTCGGGCCCTGTGATCCCGGGTAGCAACCCCAGACTCCTCCAGGGAAGATACCCGAGATGATTTTTCTCCTTGGATAATGCTCCATCTTCTGGGATGCATCTGAGATTCCTCCCAAGTGTCTCCCACAGACATTTTTCCTGTGGTTTGGGTCCCTGTAATCCCGCGTAGCAACCCCAGACTCCTCCAGGGAAGATACCCGAGATGATTTTTCTCGCTGGACAATGCTCCATCTTCTGGGAAGCATCCGAGACTCCTTGCAGGTATGTTCCTGAGTGTTTATTCCGGTGCTTTTGGGCCCTGTCATCCCGGGTAGCAACCCCAGACTCCTCCAGGAAAGATACCCGGGATGATTTTTCTCCTTGGACAATGCTCTATACTCTGGGATGCATCTGAGACTTGTTGCAGCTATGTCACTGAGTCTTTTTTCTCGCGGTTTATGGTTCTGTCATCCCAGGTAGCAACCTCAGACTCCTCCAGGGAAGACACCCAAGATGATTTTTCTCTCTTGACAGTGGTCCATCCTGCGGGATCTACCCAGAACTCCTCCCAGGCATCTCCCGCAGAGTTTTCTCCAGTGCTTTAGGGCCCTGTGATCCCGGCTAGCAACCCCAGACTCCTCTAGGGAAGATACCCGAGATAATTTTTCTGCTTGGACAATGCTCCATCTTCTCGGAAGCATCCGAGACTCCTTGCAGGTCTGTCCCTGAGTCTTTATTCCGGTGGTTTAGCGCCCTGTGATCACTCGTAGCAACCCCAGACTCCTCCAGGGAAGATACCCGAGATGATTTTTCTCCTTGGACAATGCTCCATCTTCTGGGATGCATCTGAGATTCCTCCCAGGCGTCTCCCACAGACATTTTTCCTGTGGTTTGGGTCCCTGTAATCCCGGGTAGCAACCCCAGACTCCTCCAGGGAAGATACCCGAGATGATTTTTCTCCTTGGACAATGCTCCATCTTCTGGGATGCATCTGAGATTCCTCCCAAGTGTCTCCTGCAGACATTTTTCCTGTGGTTTTGGTCCCTGTAATCCCAGGTAGCAAGCCCAGACTCCTCCAGGAAAGATACCCGGGATGATTTTTCTCCTTGGACAATGCTCTATACTCTGGGATGCATCCGAGACTTGTCGCAGCTATGTCCCTGAGTCTTTTTTCTCGCGGTTTATGGTTCTGTCATCCCAGGTAGCAACCCCAGACTCCTCCAGGGAAGACACCCAAGATGATTTTTCTCTCTTGACAGTGGTCCATCCTGCGGGATCTACCCAGAACTCCTCCCAGGCATCTCCCGCAGAGTTTTCTCCAGTGCTTTAGGGCCCTGTGATCCCGGCTAGCAACCCCAGACTCCTCTAGGGAAGATACCCGAGATAATTTTTCTGCTTGGACAATGCTCCATCCTCTGGGAAGCATCCGAGACTCCTTGCAGGTATGTCCCTGAGTGTTTATTCCGGTGCTTTTGGGCCCTGTCATCCCGGGTAGCAACCCCAGACTCCTCCGTGGAAGATACCCAAGTTGATTTTTCTCCTTGGACTATTGTCCATCCTGCGGGATGCACCCGAGACTCCTCCCAGCTCTGTTTCTGAGTGTTTTCTTCCGGTGGTTTAGCGCCCTGTGATCCCAGGTAGCAACCCCAGACTCCTCCAGGGAAGATATCCGAGATGATTTTTCTCCTTGGACAATGCTCCATCCTCTGGGAAGTATCCGAGACTCATTGAATGTATGTCCCTGAGTCTTTATTCCGGTGTTTTGGGGCCCTGTGATCCCGGGTAGCAACCCCAGACTCCTCCAGGGAAGATACCCGAGATGATTTTTCTCCTTGGACAATGCTCCATCTTCTGGGATGCATCTGAGATTCCTCCCACGTGTCTCCCGCAGACATTTTTCCTGTGGTTTTGGTCCCTGTAATCCCGGGTAGCAAGCCCAGACTCCTCCAGGAAAGATACCCGGGATGATTTTTCTCCTTGGACAATGCTCTATACTCTGGGATGCATCCGAGACTTGTCGCAGCTATGTCCCTGAGTCTTTTTTCTCGCGGTTTATGGTTCTGTCATCCCAGGTAGCAACCCCAGACTCCTCCAGGGAAGACACCCAAGATGATTTTTCTCTCTTGACAGTGGTCCATCCTGCGGGATCTACCCAGAACTCCTCCCAGGCATCTCCCGCAGAGTTTTCTCCAGTGCTTTAGGGCCCTGTGATCCCGGGTAGCAACCCCAGACTCCTCTAGGGAAGATACCCGAGATAATTTTTCTGCTTGGACAATGCTCCATCTTCTCAAAAGCATCCGAGACTCCTTGCAGGTCTGTCCCTGAGTCTTTATTCCGGTGGTTTAGCGCCCTGTGATCACGGGTAGCAACCCCAGACTCCTCCAGGGAAGATACCCGAGATGATTTTTCTCCTTGGACAATGCTCCATCTTCTGGGATGCATCTGAGATTCCTCCCAGGCGTCTCCCACAGACATTTTTCCTGTGGTTTGGGTCCCTGTAATCCCGGGTAGCAACCCCAGACTCCTCCAGGGAAGATACCCGAGATGATTTTTCTCCTTGGACAATGCTCCATCTTCTGGGATGCATCTGAGATTCCTCCCAGGCGTCTCCCACAGACATTTTTCCTGTGGTTTTGGTCCCTGTAATCCCGGGTAGCAAGCCCAGACTCCTCCAGGAAAGATACCCGGGATGATTTTTCTCCTTGGACAATGCTCTATACTCTGGGATGCATCCGAGACTTGTCGCAGCTATGTCCCTGAGTCTTTTTTCTCGCGGTTTATGGTTCTGTCATCCCAGGTAGCAACCCCAGACTCCTCCAGGGAAGACACCCAAGATGATTTTTCTCTCTTGACAGTGGTCCATCCTGCGGGATCTACCCAGAACTCCTCCCAGGCATCTCCCGCAGAGTTTTCTCCAGTGCTTTAGGGCCCTGTGATCCCGGCTAGCAACCCCAGACTCCTCTAGGGAAGATACCCGAGATAATTTTTCTGCTTGGACAATGCTCCATCCTCTGGGAAGCATCCGAGACTCCTTGCAGGTATGTCCCTGAGTGTTTATTCCGGTGCTTTTGGGCCCTGTCATCCCGGGTAGCAACCCCAGACTCCTCCGTGGAAGATACCCAAGTTGATTTTTCTCCTTGGACTATTGTCCATCCTGCGGGATGCACCCGAGTCTCTTCCCAGCTCTGTTTCTGAGTGTTTTCTTCCGGTGGTTTAGCGCCCTGTGATCCCAGGTAGCAACCCCAGACTCCTCCAGGGAAGATACCCGAGATGATTTTTCTCCTTGGACAATGCTCCATCCTCTGGGAAGCATCCGAGACTCATTGAAGGTATGTCCCTGAGTCTTTATTCCGGTGTTTTGGGGCCCTGTGATCCCGGGTAGCAACCCCAGACTCCTCCAGGGAAGATACCCGAGATGATTTTTCTCCTTGGACAATGCTCCATCTTCTGGGATGCATCTGAGATTCCTCCCAAGTGTCTCCCGCTGACATTTTTCCTGTGGTTTTGGTCCCTGTAATCCCGGGTAGCAAGCCCAGACTCCTCCAGGAAAGATACCCGGGATGATTTTTCTCCTTGGACAATGCTCTATACTCTGGGATGCATCCGAGACTTGTCGCAGCTATGTCCCTGAGTCTTTTTTCTCGCGGTTTATGGTTCTGTCATCCCAGGTAGCAACCCCAGACTCCTCCAGGGAAGACACCCAAGATGATTTTTCTCTCTTGACAGTGGTCCATCCTGCGGGATCTACCCAGAACTCCTTCCAGGCATCTCCCGCAGAGTTTTCTCCAGTGCTTTAGGGCCCTGTGATCCCGGCTAGCAACCCCAGACTCCTCTAGGGAAGATACCCGAGATAATTTTTCTGCTTGGACAATGCTCCATCCTCTGGGAAGCATCCGAGACTCCTTGCAGGTCTGTCCCTGAGTCTTTATTCCGGTGGTTTGGCGCCCTGTGATCACGGGTAGCAACCCCAGACTCCTCCAGGGAAGATACCCGAGATGATTTTTCTCCTTGGACAATGCTCCATCTTCTGGGATGCATCTGAGATTCCTCCCAGGCGTCTCCCACAGACATTTTTCCTGTGGTTTGGGTCCCTGTAATCCCGGGTAGCAACCCCAGACTCCTCCAGGGAAGATACCCGAGATGATTTTTCTCCCTGGACAATGCTCCATCCTCTGGGAAGCATCCGAGACTCCTTGCAGCTTTGTCCCTGAGTGTTTATTCCGGTGCTTTTGGGCCCTGTCATCCCGGCTAGCAACCCCAGACTCCTCCAGGGAAGATACCCAAGTTGATTTTTCTCCTTGGACTATTGTCCATCCTGCGGGATGCACCCGAGACTCTTCCCAGCTCTGTTTCTGAGTGTTTTCTTCCGGTGGTTTAGCGCCCTGTGATCCCAGGTAGCAACCCCAGACTCCTCCAGGGAAGATATCCGAGATGATTTTTCTCCTTGGACAATGCTCCATCCTCTGGGAAGCATCCGAGACCCCTTGGAGGTATGTCCCTGAGTGTTTATTCCGGTGTTTTCGGGCCCTGTGATCCCGGGTAGCAACCCCAGACTCCTCCAGGGAAGATACCCGAGATGATTTTTCTCCTTGGATAATGCTCCATCTTCTGGGATGCATCTGAGATTCCTCCCAAGTGTCTCCCACAGACATTTTTCCTGTGGTTTGGGTCCCTGTAATCCCGCGTAGCAACCCCAGACTCCTCCAGGGAAGATACCCGAGATGATTTTTCTCGCTGGACAATGCTCCATCTTCTGGGAAGCATCCGAGACTCCTTGCAGGTATGTTCCTGAGTGTTTATTCCGGTGCTTTTGGGCCCTGTCATCCCGGGTAGCAACCCCAGACTCCTCCAGGAAAGATACCCGGGATGATTTTTCTCCTTGGACAATGCTCTATACTCTGGGATGCATCTGAGACTTGTTGCAGCTATGTCACTGAGTCTTTTTTCTCGCGGTTTATGGTTCTGTCATCCCAGGTAGCAACCTCAGACTCCTCCAGGGAAGACACCCAAGATGATTTTTCTCTCTTGACAGTGGTCCATCCTGCGGGATCTACCCAGAACTCCTCCCAGGCATCTCCCGCAGAGTTTTCTCCAGTGCTTTAGGGCCCTGTGATCCCGGCTAGCAACCCCAGACTCCTCTAGGGAAGATACCCGAGATAATTTTTCTGCTTGGACAATGCTCCATCTTCTCGGAAGCATCCGAGACTCCTTGCAGGTCTGTCCCTGAGTCTTTATTCCGGTGGTTTAGCGCCCTGTGATCACGGGTAGCAACCCCAGACTCCTCCAGGGAAGATACCCGAGATGATTTTTCTCCTTGGACAATGCTCCATCTTCTGGGATGCATCTGAGATTCCTCCCAGGCGTCTCCCACAGACATTTTTCCTGTGGTTTGGGTCCCTGTAATCACGGGTAGCAACCCCAGACTCCTCCAGGGAAGATACCCGAGATAATTTTTCTGCTTGGACAATGCTCCATCCTCTGGGAAGCATCCGAGACTCCTTGCAGGTATGTCCCTGAGTGTTTATTCCGGTGCTTTTGGGCCCTGTCATCCCGGGTAGCAACCCCAGACTCCTCCGTGGAAGATACCCAAGTTGATTTTTCTCCTTGGACTATTGTCCATCCTGCGGGATGCACCCGAGACTCCTCCCAGCTCTGTTTCTGAGTGTTTTCTTCCGGTGGTTTAGCGCCCTGTGATCCCAGGTAGCAACCCCAGACTCCTCCAGGGAAGATATCCGAGATGATTTTTCTCCTTGGACAATGCTCCATCCTCTGGGAAGTATCCGAGACTCATTGAATGTATGTCCCTGAGTCTTTATTCCGGTGTTTTGGGGCCCTGTGATCCCGGGTAGCAACCCCAGACTCCTCCAGGGAAGATACCCGAGATGATTTTTCTCCTTGGACAATGCTCCATCTTCTGGGATGCATCTGAGATTCCTCCCACGTGTCTCCCGCAGACATTTTTCCTGTGGTTTTGGTCCCTGTAATCCCGGGTAGCAAGCCCAGACTCCTCCAGGAAAGATACCCGGGATGATTTTTCTCCTTGGACAATGCTCTATACTCTGGGATGCATCCGAGACTTGTCGCAGCTATGTCCCTGAGTCTTTTTTCTCGCGGTTTATGGTTCTGTCATCCCAGGTAGCAACCCCAGACTCCTCCAGGGAAGACACCCAAGATGATTTTTCTCTCTTGACAGTGGTCCATCCTGCGGGATCTACCAAGAACTCCTCCCAGGCACCTCCCGCAGAGTTTTCTCCAGTGCTTTAGGGCCCTGTGATCCCGGGTAGCAACCCCAGACTCCTCTAGGGAAGATACCCGAGATAATTTTTCTGCTTGGACAATGCTCCATCTTCTCAAAAGCATCCGAGACTCCTTGCAGGTCTGTCCCTGAGTCTTTATTCCGGTGGTTTAGCGCCCTGTGATCACGGGTAGCAACCCCAGACTCCTCCAGGGAAGATACCCGAGATGATTTTTCTCCTTGGACAATGCTCCATCTTCTGGGATGCATCTGAGATTCCTCCCAGGCGTCTCCCACAGACATTTTTCCTGTGGTTTGGGTCCCTGTAATCCCGGGTAGCAACCCCAGACTCCTCCAGGGAAGATACCCGAGATGATTTTTCTCCTTGGACAATGCTCCATCTTCTGGGATGCATCTGAGATTCCTCCCAGGCGTCTCCCACAGACATTTTTCCTGTGGTTTTGGTCCCTGTAATCCCGGGTAGCAAGCCCAGACTCCTCCAGGAAAGATACCCGGGATGATTTTTCTCCTTGGACAATGCTCTATACTCTGGGATGCATCCGAGACTTGTCGCAGCTATGTCCCTGAGTCTTTTTTCTCGCGGTTTATGGTTCTGTCATCCCAGGTAGCAACCCCAGACTCCTCCAGGGAAGACACCCAAGATGATTTTTCTCTCTTGACAGTGGTCCATCCTGCGGGATCTACCCAGAACTCCTCCCAGGCATCTCCCGCAGAGTTTTCTCCAGTGCTTTAGGGCCCTGTGATCCCGGCTAGCAACCCCAGACTCCTCTAGGGAAGATACCCGAGATAATTTTTCTGCTTGGACAATGCTCCATCCTCTGGGAAGCATCCGAGACTCCTTGCAGGTATGTCCCTGAGTGTTTATTCCGGTGCTTTTGGGCCCTGTCATCCCGGGTAGCAACCCCAGACTCCTCCGTGGAAGATACCCAAGTTGATTTTTCTCCTTGGACTATTGTCCATCCTGCGGGATGCACCCGAGTCTCTTCCCAGCTCTGTTTCTGAGTGTTTTCTTCCGGTGGTTTAGCGCCCTGTGATCCCAGGTAGCAACCCCAGACTCCTCCAGGGAAGATACCCGAGATGATTTTTCTCCTTGGACAATGCTCCATCCTCTGGGAAGCATCCGAGACTCATTGAAGGTATGTCCCTGAGTCTTTATTCCGGTGTTTTGGGGCCCTGTGATCCCGGGTAGCAACCCCAGACTCCTCCAGGGAAGATACCCGAGATGATTTTTCTCCTTGGACAATGCTCCATCTTCTGGGATGCATCTGAGATTCCTCCCAAGTGTCTCCCGCTGACATTTTTCCTGTGGTTTTGGTCCCTGTAATCCCGGGTAGCAAGCCCAGACTCCTCCAGGAAAGATACCCGGGATGATTTTTCTCCTTGGACAATGCTCTATACTCTGGGATGCATCCGAGACTTGTCGCAGCTATGTCCCTGAGTCTTTTTTCTCGCGGTTTATGGTTCTGTCATCCCAGGTAGCAACCCCAGACTCCTCCAGGGAAGACACCCAAGATGATTTTTCTCTCTTGACAGTGGTCCATCCTGCGGGATCTACCCAGAACTCCTCCCAGGCATCTCCCGCAGAGTTTTCTCCAGTGCTTTAGGGCCCTGTGATCCCGGCTAGCAACCCCAGACTCCTCTAGGGAAGATACCCGAGATAATTTTTCTGCTTGGACAATGCTCCATCCTCTGGGAAGCATCCGAGACTCCTTGCAGGTATGTCCCTGAGTGTTTATTCCGGTGCTTTTGGGCCCTGTCATCCCGGGTAGCAACCCCAGACTCCTCCGTGGAAGATACCCAAGTTGATTTTTCTCCTTGGACTATTGTCCATCCTGCGGGATGCACCCGAGACTCCACCCAGCTCTGTTTCTGAGTGTTTTCTTCCGGTGGTTTAGCGCCCTGTGATCCCGGGTAGCAACCCCAGACTCCTCCAGGGAAGATACCCGAGATGATTTTTCTCCTTGGACAATGCTCCATCTTCTGGGATGCATCTGAGATTCCTCCCAGGCGTCTCCCACAGACATTTTTCCTGTGGTTTGGGTCCCTGTAATCACGGGTAGCAACCCCAGACTCCTCCAGGGAAGATACCCGAGATAATTTTTCTGCTTGGACAATGCTCCATCCTCTGGGAAGCATCCGAGACTCCTTGCAGGTATGTCCCTGAGTGTTTATTCCGGTGCTTTTGGGCCCTGTCATCCCGGGTAGCAACCCCAGACTCCTCCGTGGAAGATACCCAAGTTGATTTTTCTCCTTGGACTATTGTCCATCCTGCGGGATGCACCCGAGACTCCTCCCAGCTCTGTTTCTGAGTGTTTTCTTCCGGTGGTTTAGCGCCCTGTGATCCCAGGTAGCAACCCCAGACTCCTCCAGGGAAGATATCCGAGATGATTTTTCTCCTTGGACAATGCTCCATCCTCTGGGAAGTATCCGAGACTCATTGAATGTATGTCCCTGAGTCTTTATTCCGGTGTTTTGGGGCCCTGTGATCCCGGGTAGCAACCCCAGACTCCTCCAGGGAAGATACCCGAGATGATTTTTCTCCTTGGACAATGCTCCATCTTCTGGGATGCATCTGAGATTCCTCCCACGTGTCTCCCGCAGACATTTTTCCTGTGGTTTTGGTCCCTGTAATCCCGGGTAGCAAGCCCAGACTCCTCCAGGAAAGATACCCGGGATGATTTTTCTCCTTGGACAATGCTCTATACTCTGGGATGCATCCGAGACTTGTCGCAGCTATGTCCCTGAGTCTTTTTTCTCGCGGTTTATGGTTCTGTCATCCCAGGTAGCAACCCCAGACTCCTCCAGGGAAGACACCCAAGATGATTTTTCTCTCTTGACAGTGGTCCATCCTGCGGGATCTACCAAGAACTCCTCCCAGGCACCTCCCGCAGAGTTTTCTCCAGTGCTTTAGGGCCCTGTGATCCCGGGTAGCAACCCCAGACTCCTCTAGGGAAGATACCCGAGATAATTTTTCTGCTTGGACAATGCTCCATCTTCTCAAAAGCATCCGAGACTCCTTGCAGGTCTGTCCCTGAGTCTTTATTCCGGTGGTTTAGCGCCCTGTGATCACGGGTAGCAACCCCAGACTCCTCCAGGGAAGATACCCGAGATGATTTTTCTCCTTGGACAATGCTCCATCTTCTGGGATGCATCTGAGATTCCTCCCAGGCGTCTCCCACAGACATTTTTCCTGTGGTTTGGGTCCCTGTAATCCCGGGTAGCAACCCCAGACTCCTCCAGGGAAGATACCCGAGATGATTTTTCTCCTTGGACAATGCTCCATCTTCTGGGATGCATCTGAGATTCCTCCCAGGCGTCTCCCACAGACATTTTTCCTGTGGTTTTGGTCCCTGTAATCCCGGGTAGCAAGCCCAGACTCCTCCAGGAAAGATACCCGGGATGATTTTTCTCCTTGGACAATGCTCTATACTCTGGGATGCATCCGAGACTTGTCGCAGCTATGTCCCTGAGTCTTTTTTCTCGCGGTTTATGGTTCTGTCATCCCAGGTAGCAACCCCAGACTCCTCCAGGGAAGACACCCAAGATGATTTTTCTCTCTTGACAGTGGTCCATCCTGCGGGATCTACCCAGAACTCCTCCCAGGCATCTCCCGCAGAGTTTTCTCCAGTGCTTTAGGGCCCTGTGATCCCGGCTAGCAACCCCAGACTCCTCTAGGGAAGATACCCGAGATAATTTTTCTGCTTGGACAATGCTCCATCCTCTGGGAAGCATCCGAGACTCCTTGCAGGTATGTCCCTGAGTGTTTATTCCGGTGCTTTTGGGCCCTGTCATCCCGGGTAGCAACCCCAGACTCCTCCGTGGAAGATACCCAAGTTGATTTTTCTCCTTGGACTATTGTCCATCCTGCGGGATGCACCCGAGTCTCTTCCCAGCTCTGTTTCTGAGTGTTTTCTTCCGGTGGTTTAGCGCCCTGTGATCCCAGGTAGCAACCCCAGACTCCTCCAGGGAAGATACCCGAGATGATTTTTCTCCTTGGACAATGCTCCATCCTCTGGGAAGCATCCGAGACTCATTGAAGGTATGTCCCTGAGTCTTTATTCCGGTGTTTTGGGGCCCTGTGATCCCGGGTAGCAACCCCAGACTCCTCCAGGGAAGATACCCGAGATGATTTTTCTCCTTGGACAATGCTCCATCTTCTGGGATGCATCTGAGATTCCTCCCAAGTGTCTCCCGCTGACATTTTTCCTGTGGTTTTGGTCCCTGTAATCCCGGGTAGCAAGCCCAGACTCCTCCAGGAAAGATACCCGGGATGATTTTTCTCCTTGGACAATGCTCTATACTCTGGGATGCATCCGAGACTTGTCGCAGCTATGTCCCTGAGTCTTTTTTCTCGCGGTTTATGGTTCTGTCATCCCAGGTAGCAACCCCAGACTCCTCCAGGGAAGACACCCAAGATGATTTTTCTCTCTTGACAGTGGTCCATCCTGCGGGATCTACCCAGAACTCCTCCCAGGCATCTCCCGCAGAGTTTTCTCCAGTGCTTTAGGGCCCTGTGATCCCGGCTAGCAACCCCAGACTCCTCTAGGGAAGATACCCGAGATAATTTTTCTGCTTGGACAATGCTCCATCCTCTGGGAAGCATCCGAGACTCCTTGCAGGTATGTCCCTGAGTGTTTATTCCGGTGCTTTTGGGCCCTGTCATCCCGGGTAGCAACCCCAGACTCCTCCGTGGAAGATACCCAAGTTGATTTTTCTCCTTGGACTATTGTCCATCCTGCGGGATGCACCCGAGACTCCACCCAGCTCTGTTTCTGAGTGTTTTCTTCCGGTGGTTTAGCGCCCTGTGATCCCGGGTAGCAACCCCAGACTCCTCCAGGGAAGATACCCGAGATGATTTTTCTCCTTGGACAATGCTCCATCTTCTGGGATGCATCTGAAATTCCTCCCACGTGTCTCCCGCTGACATTTTTCCTGTGGTTTTGGTCCCTGTAATCCCGGGTAGCAACCCCAGACTCCTCCAGGAAAGATACCCGGGATGATTTTTCTCCTTGGACAATGCTCTATACTCTGGGATGCATCTGAGACTTGTTGCAGCTATGTCACTGAGTCTTTTTTCTCGCGGTTTATGGTTCTGTCATCCCAGGTAGCAACCTCAGACTCCTCCAGGGAAGACACCCAAGATGATTTTTCTCTCTTGACAGTGGTCCATCCTGCGGGATCTACCCAGAACTCCTCCCAGGCATCTCCCGCGGAGTTTTCTCCAGTGCTTTAGGGCCCTGTGATCCCGGCTAGCAACCCCAGACTCCTCTAGGGAAGATACCCGAGATAATTTTTCTGCTTGGACAATGCTCCATCTTCTCGGAAGCATCCGAGACTCCTTGCAGGTCTGTCCCTGAGTCTTTATTCCGGTGGTTTAGCGCCCTGTGATCACGGGTAGCAACCCCAGACTCCTCCAGGGAAGATACCCAAGATGATTTTTCTCCTTGGACAATGCTCCATCTTCTGGGATGCATCTGAGATTCCTCCCAGGCGTCTCCCACAGACATTTTTCCTGTGGTTTGGGTCCCTGTAATCCCAGGTAGCAACCCCAGACTCCTCCAGGGAAGATACCCGAGATGATTTTTCTCCTTGGACAATGCTCCATCTTCTGGGATGCATCTGAGATTCCTCCCAAGTGTCTCCTGCAGACATTTTTCCTGTGCTTTTGGTCCCTGTAATCCCGGGTAGCAAGCCCAGACTCCTCCAGGAAAGATACCCGGGATGATTTTTCTCCTTGGACAATGCTCTATACTCTGGGATGCATCCGAGACTTGTCGCAGCTATGTCCCTGAGTCTTTTTTCTCGCGGTTTATGGTTCTGTCATCCCAGGTAGCAACCCCAGACTCCTCCAGGGAAGACACCCAAGATGATTTTTCTCTCTTGACAGTGGTCCATCCTGCGGGATCTACCCAGAACTCCTCCCAGGCATCTCCCGCAGAGTTTTCTCCAGTGCTTTAGGGCCCTGTGATCCCGGCTAGCAACCCCAGACTCCTCTAGGGAAGATACCCGAGATAATTTTTCTGCTTGGACAATGCTCCATCCTCTGGGAAGCATCCGAGACTCCTTGCAGGTATGTCCCTGAGTGTTTATTCCGGTGCTTTTGGGCCCTGTCATCCCGGGTAGCAACCCCAGACTCCTCCGTGGAAGATACCCAAGTTGATTTTTCTCCTTGGACTATTGTCCATCCTGCGGGATGCACCCGAGTCTCTTCCCAGCTCTGTTTCTGAGTGTTTTCTTCCGGTGGTTTAGCGCCCTGTGATCCCAGGTAGCAACCCCAGACTCCTCCAGGGAAGATACCCGAGATGATTTTTCTCCTTGGACAATGCTCCATCCTCTGGGAAGCATCCGAGACTCATTGAAGGTATGTCCCTGAGTCTTTATTCCGGTGTTTTGGGGCCCTGTGATACCGGGTAGCAACCCCAGACTCCTCCAGGGAAGATACCCGAGATGATTTTTCTCCTTGGACAATGCTCCATCTTCTGGGATGCATCTGAGATTCCTCCCAAGTGTCTCCCGCTGACATTTTTCCTGTGGTTTTGGTCCCTGTAATCCCAGGTAGCAAGCCCAGACTCCTCCAGGAAAGATACCCGGGATGATTTTTCTCCTTGGACAATGCTCTATACTCTGGGATGCATCCGAGACTTGTCGCAGCTATGTCCCTGAGTCTTTTTTCTCGCGGTTTATGGTTCTGTCATCCCAGGTAGCAACCCCAGACTCCTCCAGGGAAGACACCCAAGATGATTTTTCTCTCTTGACAGTGGTCCATCCTGCGGGATCTACCCAGAACTCCTCCCAGGCATCTCCCGCAGAGTTTTCTCCAGTGCTTTAGGGCCCTGTGATCCCGGCTAGCAACCCCAGACTCCTCTAGGGAAGATACCCGAGATAATTTTTCTGCTTGGACAATGCTCCATCCTCTGGGAAGCATCCGAGACTCCTTGCAGGTATGTCCCTGAGTGTTTATTCCGGTGCTTTTGGGCCCTGTCATCCCGGGTAGCAACCCCAGACTCCTCCGTGGAAGATACCCAAGTTGATTTTTCTCCTTGGACTATTGTCCATCCTGCGGGATGCACCCGAGACTCCTCCCAGCTCTGTTTCTGAGTGTTTTCTTCCGGTGGTTTAGCGCCCTGTGATCCCAGGTAGCAACCCCAGACTCCTCCAGGGAAGATACCCGAGATGATTTTTCTCCTTGGACAATGCTCCATCCTCTGGGAAGTATCCGAGACTCATTGAATGTATGTCCCTGAGTCTTTATTCCGGTGTTTTGGGGCCCTGTGATCCCGGGTAGCAACCCCAGACTCCTCCAGGGAAGATACCCGAGATGATTTTTCTCCTTGGACAATGCTCCATCTTCTGGGATGCATCTGAGATTCCTCCCACGTGTCTCCCGCAGACATTTTTCCTGTGGTTTTGGTCCCTGTAATCCCGGGTAGCAAGCCCAGACTCCTCCAGGAAAGATACCCGGGATGATTTTTCTCCTTGGACAATGCTCTATACTCTGGGATGCATCCAAGACTTGTCGCAGCTATGTCCCTGAGTCTTTTTTCTCGCGGTTTATGATTCTGTCATCCCAGGTAGCAACCCCAGACTCCTCCAGGGAAGACACCCAAGATGATTTTTCTCTCTTGACAGTGGTCCATCCTGCGGGATCTACCCAGAACTCCTCCCAGGCATCTCCCGCAGAGTTTTCTCCAGTGCTTTAGGGCCCTGTGATCCCGGCTAGCAACCCCAGACTCCTCTAGGGAAGATACCCGAGATAATTTTTCTGCTTGGACAATGCTCCATCTTCTGGGAAGCATCCGAGACTCCTTGCAGGTATGTCCCTGAGTGTTTATTCCGGTGCTTTTGGGCCCTGTCATCCCGGGTAGCAACCCCAGACTCCTCCGTGGAAGATACCCAAGTTGATTTTTCTCCTTGGACTATTGTCCATCCTGCGGGATGCACCCGAGACTCTTCCCAGCTCTGTTTCTGAGTGTTTTCTTCCGGTGGTTTAGCGCCCTGTGATCCCGGGTAGCAACCCCAGACTCCTTCAGGGAAGATACCCGAGATGATTTTTCTCCTTGGACAATGCTCCATCCTCTGGGAAGCATCCGAGACTCCTTGCAGGTCTGTCCCTGAGTCTTTATTCCGGTGGTTTAGCGCCCTGTGATCACGGTTAGCAACCCCAGACTCCTCCAGGGAAGATACCCGAGATGATTTTTCTCCTTGGACAATTCTCCATCTTCTGGGATGCATCTGAGATTCCTCCCAGGCGTCTCCCACAGACATTTTTCCTGTGGTTTGGGTCCCTGTAATCCCGGGTAGCAACCCCAGACTCCTCCAGGGAAGATACCCGAGATGATTTTTCTCCTTGGACAATGCTCCATCTTCTGGGATGCATCTGAGATTACTCCCAGGCGTCTCCCACAGACATTTTTCCTGTGGTTTTGGTCCCTGTAATCCCGGGTAGCAACCCCAGACTCCTCCAGGGAAGATACCCGAGATGATTTTTCTCCTTGGACAATGCTCCATCTTCTGGGATGCATCTGAAATTCCTCCCAAGTGTCTCCCGCTGACATTTTTCCTGTGGTTTTGGTCCCTGTAATCCCAGGTAGCAAGCCCAGACTCCTCCAGGAAAGATACCCGGGATGATTTTTCTCCTTGGACAATGCTCTATACTCTGGGATGCATCCGAGACTTGTCGCAGCTATGTCCCTGAGTCTTTTTTCTCGCGGTTTATGGTTCTGTCATCCCAGGTAGCAACCCCAGACTCCTCCAGGGAAGACACCCAAGATGATTTTTCTCTCTTGACAGTGGTCCATCCTGCGGGATCTACCCAGAACTCCTCCCAGGCATCTCCCGCAGAGTTTTCTCCAGTGCTTTAGGGCCCTGTGATCCCGGCTAGCAACCCCAGACTCCTCTAGGGAAGATACCCGAGATAATTTTTCTGCTTGGACAATGCTCCATCCTCTGGGAAGCATCCGAGACTCCTTGCAGGTATGTCCCTGAGTGTTTATTCCGGTGCTTTTGGGCCCTGTCATCCCGGGTAGCAACCCCAGACTCCTCCGTGGAAGATACCCAAGTTGATTTTTCTCCTTGGACTATTGTCCATCCTGCGGGATGCACCCGAGTCTCTTCCCAGCTCTGATTCTGAGTGTTTTCTTCCGGTGGTTTAGCGCCCTGTGATCCCAGGTAGCAACCCCAGACTCCTCCAGGGAAGATACCCGAGATGATTTTTCTCCTTGGACAATGCTCCATCCTCTGGGAAGCATCCGAGACTCATTGAAGGTATGTCCCTGAGTCTTTATTCCGGTGTTTTGGGGCCCTGTGATCCCGGGTAGCAACCCCAGACTCCTCCAGGGAAGATACCCGAGATGATTTTTCTCCTTGGACAATGCTCCATCTTCTGGGATGCATCTGAGATTCCTCCCACGTGTCTCCCGCAGACATTTTTCCTGTGGTTTTGGTCCCTGTAATCCCGGGTAGCAAGCCCAGACTCCTCCAGGAAAGATACCCGGGATGATTTTTCTCCTTGGACAATGCTCTATACTCTGGGATGCATCCGAGACTTGTCGCAGCTATGTCCCTGAGTCTTTTTTCTCGCGGTTTATGGTTCTGTCATCCCAGGTAGCAACCTCAGACTCTTCCAGGGAAGACACCCAAGATGATTTTTCTCTCTTGACAGTGGTCCATCCTGCGGGATCTACCCAGAACTCCTCCCAGGCATCTCCCGCAGAGTTTTCTCCAGTGCTTTAGGGCCCTGTGATCCCGGCTAGCAACCCCAGACTCCTCTAGGGAAGATACCCGAGATAATTTTTCTGCTTGGACAATGCTCCATCTTCTGGGAAGCATCCGAGACTCCTTGCAGGTATGTCCCTGAGTGTTTATTCCGGTGCTTTTGGGCCCTGTCATCCCGGGTAGCAACCCCAGACTCCTCCGTGGAAGATACCCAAGTTGATTTTTCTCCTTGGACTATTGTCCATCCTGCGGGATGCACCCGAGACTCTTCCCAGCTCTGTTTCTGAGTGTTTTCTTCCGGTGGTTTAGCGCCCTGTGATCCCGGGTAGCAACCCCAGACTCCTCCAGGGAAGATACCCGAGATGATTTTTCTCCTTGGACAATGCTCCATCCTCTGGGAAGCATCCGAGACTCCTTGCAGGTCTGTCCCTGAGTCTTTATTCCGGTGGTTTAGCGCCCTGTGATCACGGGTAGCAACCCCAGACTCCTCCAGGGAAGATACCCGAGATGATTTTTCTCCTTGGACAATGCTCCATCTTCTGGGATGCATCTGAGATTCCTCCCAGGCGTCTCCCACAGACATTTTTCCTGTGGTTTGGGTCCCTGTAATCCCGGGTAGCAAGCCCAGACTCCTCCAGGAAAGATACCCGGGATGATTTTTCTCCTTGGACAATGCTCTATACTCTGGGATGCATCCGAGACTTGTCGCAGCTATGTCCCTGAGTCTTTTTTCTCGCAGTTTATGATTCTGTCATCCCGGGTAGCAACCCCAGACTCCTCCAGGGAAGACACCCAAGACGATTTTTCTCTCTTGACAGTGGTCCATCCTGCGGGATCTACCCAGAACTCCTCCCAGGCATCTCCCGCAGAGTTTTCTCCAGTGCTTTAGGGCCCTGTGATCCCGGCTAGCAACCCCAGACTCCTCTAGGGAAGATACCCGAGATAATTTTTCTGCTTGGACAATGCTCCATCTTCTGGGAAGCATCCGAGACTCCTTGCAGGTATGTCCCTGAGTGTTTATTCCGGTGCTTTTGGGCCCTGTCATCCCGGGTAGCAACCCCAGACTCCTCCGTGGAAGATACCCAAGTTGATTTTTCTCCTTGGACTATTGTCCATCCTGCGGGATGCACCCGAGACTCTTCCCAGCTCTGTTTCTGAGTGTTTTCTTCCGGTGGTTTAGCGCCCTGTGATCCCGGGTAGCAACCCCAGACTCCTCCAGGGAAGATACCCGAGATGATTTTTCTCCTTGGACAATGCTCCATCCTCTGGGAAGCATCCGAGACTCATTGAAGGTATGTCCCTGAGTCTTTATTCCGGTGTTTTGGGGCCCTGTGATCCCGGGTAGCAACCCCAGACTCCTCCAGGGAAGATACCCGAGATGATTTTTCTCCTTGGACAATGCTCCATCTTCTGGGATGCATCTGAAATTCCTCCCAAGTGTCTCCCGCTGACATTTTTCCTGTGGTTTTGGTCCCTGTAATCCCGGGTAGCAAGCCCAGACTCCTCCAGGAAAGATACCCGGGATGATTTTTCTCCTTGGACAATGCTCTATACTCTGGGATGCATCCGAGACTTGTTGCAGCTATGTCCCTGAGTCTTTTTTCTCGCGGTTTATGGTTCTGTCATCCCAGGTAGCAACCCCAGACTCCTCCAGGGAAGACACCCAAGATGATTTTTCTCTCTTGACAGTGGTCCATCCGGCGGGATCTACCCAGAACTCCTCCCAGGCATCTCCCGCAGAGTTTTCTCCAGTGCTTTAGGGCCCTGTGATCCCGGCTAGCAACCCCAGACTCCTCTAGGGAAGATACCCGAGATAATTTTTCTGCTTGGACAATGCTCCATCTTCTCGGAAGCATCCGAGACTCCTTGCAGGTCTGTCCCTGAGTCTTTATTCCGGTGGTTTAGCGCCCTGTGATCACGGGTAGCAACCCCAGACTCCTCCAGGGAAGATACCCGAGATGATTTTTCTCCTTGGACAATGCTCCATCTTCTGGGATGCATCTGAGATTCCTCCCAGGCGTCTCCCACAGACATTTTTCCTGTGGTTTGGGTCCCTGTAATCCCGGGTAGCAACCCCAGACTCCTCCAGGGAAGATACCCGAGATGATTTTTCTCCCTGGACAATGCTCCATCGTCTGGGAAGCATCCGAGACTCCTTGCAGCTTTGTCCCTGAGTGTTTATTCCGGTGCTTTTGGGCCCTGTCATCCCGGGTAGCAACCCCAGACTCCTCCGTGGAAGATACCCAAGTTGATTTTTCTCCTTGGACTATTGTCCATCCTGCGGGATGCACCCGAGACTCCTCCCAGCTCTGTTTCTGAGTGTTTTCTTCCGGTGGTTTAGCGCCCTGTGATCCCAGGTAGCAACCCCAGACTCCTCCAGGGAAGATATCCGAGATGATTTTTCTCCTTGGACAATGCTCCATCCTCTGGGAAGTATCCGAGACTCATTGAATGTATGTCCCTGAGTCTTTATTCCGGTGTTTTGGGGCCCTGTGATCCCGGGTAGCAACCCCAGACTCCTCCAGGGAAGATACCCGAGATGATTTTTCTCCTTGGACAATGCTCCATCTTCTGGGATGCATCTGAGATTCCTCCCACGTGTCTCCCGCAGACATTTTTCCTGTGGTTTTGGTCCCTGTAATCCCGGGTAGCAAGCCCAGACTCCTCCAGGAAAGATACCCGGGATGATTTTTCTCCTTGGACAATGCTCTATACTCTGGGATGCATCCGAGAATTGTTGCAGCTATGTCCCTGAGTCTTTTTTCTCGCGGTTTATGGTTCTGTCATCCCAGGTAGCAACCCCAGACTCCTCCAGGGAAGACACCCAAGATGATTTTTCTCTCTTGACAGTGGTCCATCCTGCGGGATCTACCCAGAACTCCTCCCAGGCATCTCCCGCAGAGTTTTCTCCAGTGCTTTAGGGCCCTGTCATCCCGGGTAGCAACCCCAGACTCCTCTAGGGAAGATACCCGAGATAATTTTTCTGCTTGGACAATGCTCCATCCTCTGGGAAGCATCCGAGACTCCTTGCAGGTATGTCCCTGAGTGTTTATTCCGGTGCTTTTGGGCCCTGTCATCCCGGGTAGCAACCCCAGACTCCTCCGTGGAAGATACCCAAGTTGATTTTTCTCCTTGGACTATTGTCCATCCTGCGGGATGCACCCGAGACTCTTCCCAGCTCTGTTTCTGAGTGTTTTCTTCCGGTGGTTTAGCGCCCTGTGATCCCGGGTAGCAACCCCAGACTCCTCCAGGGAAGATACCCGAGATGATTTTTCTCCTTGGACAATGCTCCATCCTCTGGGAAGCATCCGAGACTCATTGAAGGTATGTCCCTGAGTCTTTATTCCGGTGTTTTGGGGCCCTGTGATCCCGGGTAGCAACCCCAGACTCCTCCAGGGAAGATACCCGAGATGATTTTTCTCCTTGGACAATGCTCCATCTTCTGGGATGCATCTGAAATTCCTCCCACGTGTCTCCCGCAGACATTTTTCCTGTGGTTTTGGTCCCTGTAATCCCGGGTAGCAAGCCCAGACTCCTCCAGGAAAGATACCCGGGATGATTTTTCTCCTTGGACAATGCTCTATACTCTGGGATGCATCCGAGACTTGTCGCAGCTATGTCCCTGAGTCTTTTTTCTCACGGTTTATGATACTGTCATCCCGGGTAGCAACCCCAGACTCCTCCAGGGAAGACACCCAAGATGATTTTTCTCTCTTGACAGTGGTCCATCCGGCGGGATCTACCCAGAACTCCTCCCAGGCATCTCCCGCAGAGTTTTCTCCAGTGCTTTAGGGCCCTGTGATCCCGGCTAGCAACCCCAGACTCCTCTAGGGAAGATACCCGAGATAATTTTTCTGCTTGGACAATGCTCCATCTTCTCGGAAGCATCCGAGACTCCTTGCAGGTCTGTCCCTGAGTCTTTATTCCGGTGGTTTAGCGCCCTGTGATCACGGGTAGCAACCCCAGACTCCTCCAGGGAAGATACCCGAGATGATTTTTCTCCTTGGACAATGCTCCATCTTCTGGGATGCATCTGAGATTCCTCCCAGGCGTCTCCCACAGACATTTTTCCTGTGGTTTGGTTCCCTGTAATCCCGGGTAGCAACCCCAGACTCCTCCAGGGAAGATACCCGAGATGATTTTTCTCCTTGGACAATGCTCCATCTTCTGGGATGCATCTGAGATTCCTCCCAAGTGTCTCCTGCAGACATTTTTCCTGTGCTTTTGGTCCCTGTAATCCCGGGTAGCAAGCCCAGACTCCTCCAGGAAAGATACCCGGGATGATTTTTCTCCTTGGACAATGCTCTATACTCTGGGATGCATCCGAGACTTGTCGCAGCTATGTCCCTGAGTCTTTTTTCTCGCGGTTTATGGTTCTGTCATCCCAGGTAGCAACCCCAGACTCCTCCAGGGAAGACACCCAAGATGATTTTTCTCTCTTGACAGTGGTCCATCCTGCGGGATCTACCCAGAACTCCTCCCAGGCATCTCCCGCAGAGTTTTCTCCAGTGCTTTAGGGCCCTGTGATCCCGGGTAGCAACCCCAGACTCCTCTAGGGAAGATACCCGAGATAATTTTTCTGCTTGGACAATGCTCCATCCTCTGGGAAGCATCCGAGACTCCTTGCAGGTATGTCCCTGAGTGTTTATTCCGGTGCTTTTGGGCCCTGTCATGCCGGGTAGCAACCCCAGACTCCTCCGTGGAAGATACCCAAGTTGATTTTTCTCCTTGGACTATTGTCCATCCTGCGGGATGCACCCGAGTCTCTTCCCAGCTCTGTTTCTGAGTGTTTTCTTCCGGTCGTTTAGCGCCCTGTGATCCCAGGTAGCAACCCCAGACTCCTCCAGGGAAGATACCCGAGATGATTTTTCTCCTTGGACAATGCTCCATCTTCTGGGATGCATCTGAGATTCCTCCCAGGCGTCTCCCACAGACATTTTTCCTGTGGTTTGGGTCCCTGTAATCCCGGGTAGCAACCCCAGACTCCTCCAGGGAAGATACCCGAGATGATTTTTCTCCTTGGACAATGCTCCATCTTCTGGGATGCATCTGAGATTCCTCCCAAGTGTCTCCTGCAGACATTTTTCCTGTGCTTTTGGTCCCTGTAATCCCGGGTAGCAAGCCCAGACTCCTCCAGGAAAGATACCCGAGATGATTTTTCTCCTTGGACAATGCTCTATACTCTGGGATGCATCCGAGACTTGTCGCAGCTATTTCCCTGAGTCTTTTTTCTCGCGGTTTATGGTTCTGTCATCCCAGGTAGCAACCCCAGACTCCTCCAGGGAAGACACCCAAGATGATTTTTCTCTCTTGACAGTGGTCCATCCTGCGGGATCTACCCAGAACTCCTCCCAGGCATCTCCCGCAGAGTTTTCTCCAGTGCTTTAGGGCCCTGTGATCCCGGCTAGCAACCCCAGACTCCTCTAGGGAAGATACCCGAGATAATTTTTCTGCTTGGACAATGCTCCATCCTCTGGGAAGCATCCGAGACTCCTTGCAGCTTTGTCCCTGAGTGTTTATTCCGGTGCTTTTGGGCCCTGTCATCCCGGGTAGCAACCCCAGACTCCTCCGTGGAAGATACCCAAGTTGATTTTTCTCCTTGGACTATTGTCCATCCTGCGGGATGCACCCGAGTCTCTTCCCAGCTCTGTTTCTGAGTGTTTTCTTCCGGTGGTTTAGCGCCCTGTGATCCCAGGTAGCAACCCCAGACTCCTCCAGGGAAGATACCCGAGATGATTTTTCTCCTTGGACAATGCTCCATCCTCTGGGAAGCATCCGAGACTCATTGAAGGTATGTCCCTGAGTCTTTATTCCGGTGTTTTGGGGCCCTGTGATCCCGGGTAGCAACCCCAGACTCCTCCAGGGAAGATACCCGAGATGATTTTTCTCCTTGGACAATGCTCCATCTTCTGGGATGCATCTGAAATTCCTCCCAAGTGTCTCCCGCTGACATTTTTCCTGTGGTTTTGGTCCCTGTAATCCCAGGTAGCAAGCCCAGACTCCTCCAGGAAAGATACCCGGGATGATTTTTCTCCTTGGACAATGCTCTATACTCTGGGATGCATCCGAGACTTGTCGCAGCTATGTCCCTGAGTCTTTTTTCTCGCGGTTTATGGTTCTGTCATCCCAGGTAGCAACCTCAGACTCCTCCAGGGAAGACACCCAAGATGATTTTTCTCTCTTGACAGTGGTCCATCCTGCGGGATCTACCCAGAACTCCTCCCAGGCATCTCCCGCAGAGTTTTCTCCAGTGCTTTAGGGCCCTGTCATCCCGGGTAGCAACCCCAGACTCCTCTAGGGAAGATACCCGAGATAATTTTTCTGCTTGGACAATGCTCCATCCTCTGGGAAGCATCCGAGACTCCTTGCAGGTATGTCCCTGAGTCTTTATTCCGGTGGTTTAGCGCCCTGTGATCACGGGTAGCAACCCCAGACTCCTCCAGGGAAGATACCCGAGATGATTTTTCTCCTTGGACAATGCTCCATTTTCTGGGATGCATCTGAGATTCCTCCCAGGCGTCTCCCACAGACATTTTTCCTGTGGTTTGGGTCCCTGTAATCCCGGGTAGCAACCCCAGACTCCTCCAGGGAAGATACCCGAGATGATTTTTCTCCTTGGACAATGCTCCATCTTCTGGGATGCATCTGAGATTCCTCCCAGGCGTCTCCCACAGACATTTTTCCTGTGGTTTGGGTCCCTGTAATCCCGGGTAGCAACCCCAGACTCCTCCAGGGAAGATACCCGAGATGATTTTTCTCCCTGGACAATGCTCCATCCTCTGGGAAGCATCCGAGACTCCTTGCAGCTTTGTCCCTGAGTGTTTATTCCGGTGCTTTTGGGCCCTGTCATCCCGGGTAGCAACCCCAGACTCCTCCGTGGAAGATACCCAAGTTGATTTTTCTCCTTGGACTATTGTCCATCCTGCGGGATGCACCCGAGACTCCTCCCAGCTCTGTTTCTGAGTGTTTTCTTCCGGTGGTTTAGCGCCCTGTGATCCCAGGTAGCAACCCCAGACTCCTCCAGGGAAGATATCCGAGATGATTTTTCTCCTTGGACAATGCTCCATCCTCTGGGAAGTATCCGAGACTCAATGAATGTATGTCCCTGAGTCTTTATTCCGGTGTTTTGGGGCCCTGTGATCCCGGGTAGCAACCCCAGACTCCTCCAGGGAAGATACCCGAGATGATTTTTCTCCTTGGACAATGCTCCATCTTCTGGGATGCATCTGAGATTCCTCCCACGTGTCTCCCGCAGACATTTTTCCTGTGGTTTTGGTTCCTGTAATCCCGGGTAGCAAGCCCAGACTCCTCCAGGAAAGATACCCGGGATGATTTTTCTCCTTGGACAATGCTCTATACTCTGGGATGCATCCGAGACTTGTCGCAGCTATGTCCCTGAGTCTTTTTTCTCGCGGTTTATGGTTCTGTCATCCCAGGTAGCAACCCCAGACTCCTCCAGGGAAGACACCCAAGATGATTTTTCTCTCTTGACAGTGGTCCATCCTGCGGGATCTACCCAGAACTCCCCCCAGGCATCTCCCGCAGAGTTTTCTCCAGTGCTTTAGGGCCCTGTGATCCCGGCTAGCAACCCCAGACTCCTCAAGGGAAGATACCCGAGATAATTTTTCTGCTTGGACAATGCTCCATCCTCTGGGAAGCATCCGAGACTCCTTGCAGGTATGTCCCTGAGTCTTTATTCCGGTGGTTTAGCGCCCTGTGATCCCGGGTAGCAACCCCAGACTCCTCCAGGGAAGATACCCGAGATGATTTTTCTCCTTGGACAATGCTCCATCTTCTGGGATGCATCTGAGATTCCTCCCAGGCGTCTCCCACAGACATTTTTCCTGTGGTTTGGGTCCCTGTAATCCCGGGTAGCAACCCCAGACTCCTCCAGGGAAGATACCCGAGATGATTTTTCTCCCTGGACAATGCTCCATCCTCTGGGAAGCATCCGAGACTCCTTGCAGGTATGTCCCTGAGTGTTTATTCCGGTGCTTTTGGGCCCTGTAATCCCGGGTAGCAACCCCAGACTCCTCCGTGGAAGATACCCAAGTTGATTTTTCTCCTTGGACTATTGTCCATCCTGCGGGATGCACCCGAGACTCCTCCCAGCTCTGTTTCTGAGTGTTTTCTTCCGGTGGTTTAGCGCCCTGTGATCCCAGGTAGCAACCCCAGACTCCTCCAGGGAAGATATCCGAGATGATTTTTCTCCTTGGACAATGCTCCATCCTCTGGGAAGTATCCGAGACTCATTGAATGTATGTCCCTGAGTCTTTATTCCGGTGTTTTGGGGCCCTGTGATCCCGGGTAGCAACCCCAGACTCCTCCAGGGAAGATACCCAAGATGATTTTTCTCCTTGGACAATGCTCCATCTTCTGGGATGCATCTGAGATTCCTCCCACGTGTCTCCCGCAGACATTTTTCCTGTGGTTTTGGTCCCTGTAATCCCGGGTAGCAAGCCCAGACTCCTCCAGGAAAGATACCCGGGATGATTTTTCTCCTTGGACAATGCTCTATACTCTGGGATGCATCCGAGACTTGTCGCAGCTATGTCCCTGAGTCTTTTTTCTCGCGGTTTATGGTTCTGTCATCCCAGGTAGCAACCCCAGACTCCTCCAGGGAAGACACCCAAGATGATTTTTCTCTCTTGACAGTGGTCCATCCTGCGGGATCTACCCAGAACTCCTCCCAGGCATCTCCCGCAGAGTTTTCTCCAGTGCTTTAGGGCCCTGTGATCCCGGCTAGCAACCCCAGACTCCTCTAGGGAAGATACCCGAGATAATTTTTCTGCTTGGACAATGCTCCATCTTCTGGGAAGCATCCGAGACTCCTTGCAGGTCTGTCCCTGAGTCTTTATTCCGGTGGTTTAGCGCCCTGTGATCACGGGTAGCAACCCCAGACTCCTCCAGGGAAGATACCCGAGATGATTTTTCTCCTTGGACAATGCTCCATCTTCTGGGATGCATCTGAGATTCCTCCCAAGTGTCTCCTGCAGACATTTTTCCTGTGCTTTTGGTCCCTGTAATCCCGGGTAGCAAGCCCAGACTCCTCCAGGAAAGATACCCGGGATGATTTTTCTCCTTGGACAATGCTCTATACTCTGGGATGCATCCGAGACTTGTCGCAGCTATGTCCCTGAGTCTTTTTTCTCGCGGTTTATGGTTCTGTCATCCCAGGTAGCAACCCCAGACTCCTCCAGGGAAGACACCCAAGATGATTTTTCTCTCTTGACAGTGGTCCATCCTGCGGGATCTACCCAGAACTCCTCCCAGGCATCTCCCGCAGAGTTTTCTCCAGTGCTTTAGGGCCCTGTGATCCCGGCTAGCAACCCCAGACTCCTCTAGGGAAGATACCCGAGATAATTTTTCTGCTTGGACAATGCTCCATCTTCTGGGAAGCATCCGAGACTCCTTGCAGGTCTGTCCCTGAGTCTTTATTCCGGTGGTTTAGCGCCCTGTGATCACGGGTAGCAACCCCAGACTCCTCCAGGGAAGATACCCGAGATGATTTTTCTCCTTGGACAATGCTCCATCTTCTGGGATGCATCTGAGATTCCTCCCAAGTGTCTCCTGCAGACATTTTTCCTGTGCTTTTGGTCCCTGTAATCCCGGGTAGCAAGCCCAGACTCCTCCAGGAAAGATACCCGGGATGATTTTTCTCCTTGGACAATGCTCTATACTCTGGGATGCATCCGAGACTTGTCGCAGCTATGTCCCTGAGTCTTTTTTCTCGCGGTTTATGGTTCTGTCATCCCAGGTAGCAACCCCAGACTCCTCCAGGGAAGACACCCAAGATGATTTTTCTCTCTTGACAGTGGTCCATCCTGCGGGATATACCCAGAACTCCTCCCAGGCATCTCCCGCAGAGTTTTCTCCAGTGCTTTAGGGCCCTGTGATCCCGGGTAGCAACCCCAGACTCCTCTAGGGAAGATACCCGAGATAATTTTTCTGCTTGGACAATGCTCCATCCTCTGGGAAGCATCCAAGACTCCTTGCAGGTATGCCCCTGAGTGTTTATTCCGGTGCTTTTGGGCCCTGTCATCCCGGGTAGCAACCCCAGACTCCTCCGTGGAAGATACCCAAGTTGATTTTTCTCCTTGGACTATTGTCCATCCTGCGGGATGCACCCGAGACTCCTCCCAGCTCTGTTTCTGAGTGTTTTCTTCCGGTGGTTTAGCGCCCTGTGATCCCAGGTAGCAACCCCAGACTCCTCCAGGGAAGATATCCGAGATGATTTTTCTCCTTGGACAATGCTCCATCCTCTGGGAAGTATCCGAGACTCATTGAATGTATGTCCCTGAGTCTTTATTCCGGTGTTTTGGGGCCCTGTGATCCCGGGTAGCAACCCCAGACTCCTCCAGGGAAGATACCCGAGATGATTTTTCTCCTTGGACAATGCTCCATCTTCTGGGAAGTATCCGAGACTCATTGAATGTATGTCCCTGAGTCTTTATTCCGGTGTTTTGGGGCCCTGTGATCCCGGGTAGCAACCCCAGACTCCTCCAGGGAAGATACCCGAGATGATTTTTCTCCTTGGACAATGCTCCATCTTCTGGGATGCATCTGAGATTCCTCCCACGTGTCTCCCGCAGACATTTTTCCTGTGGTTTTGGTCCCTGTAATCCCGGGTAGCAAGCCCAGACTCCTCCAGGAAAGATACCCGGGATGATTTTTCTCCTTGGACAATGCTCTATACTCTGGGATGCATCCGAGACTTGTCGCAGCTATGTCCCTGAGTCTTTTTTCTCGCGGTTTATGATTCTGTCATCCCAGGTAGCAACCCCAGACTCCTCCAGGGAAGACACCCAAGATGATTTTTCTCTCTTGACAGTGGTCCATCCTGCGGGATCTACCCAGAACTCCTCCCAGGCATCTCCCGCAGAGTTTTCTCCAGTGCTTTAGGGCCCTGTGATCCCGGCTAGCAACCCCAGACTCCTCTAGGGAAGATACCCGAGATAATTTTTCTGCTTGGACAATGCTCCATCTTCTGGGAAGCATCCGAGACTCCTTGCAGGTATGTCCCTGAGTGTTTATTCCGGTGCTTTTGGGCCCTGTCATCCCGGGTAGCAACCCCAGACTCCTCCGTGGAAGATACCCAAGTTGATTTTTCTCCTTGGACTATTGTCCATCCTGCGGGATGCACCCGAGACTCTTCCCAGCTCTGTTTCTGAGTGTTTTCTTCCGGTGGTTTAGCGCCCTGTGATCCCGGGTAGCAACCCCAGACTCCTCCAGGGAAGATACCCGAGATGATTTTTCTCCTTGGACAATGCTCCATCCTCTGGGAAGCATCCGAGACTCCTTGCAGGTCTGTCCCTGAGTCTTTATTCCGGTGGTTTAGCGCCCTGTGATCACGGGTAGCAACCCCAGACTCCTCCAGGGAAGATACCCGAGATGATTTTTCTCCTTGGACAATGCTCCATCTTCTGGGATGCATCTGAGATTCCTCCCAGGCGTCTCCCACAGACATTTTTCCTGTGGTTTGGGTCCCTGTAATCCCGGGTAGCAACCCCAGACTCCTCCAGGGAAGATACCCGAGATGATTTTTCTCCTTGGACAATGCTCCATCTTCTGGGATGCATCTGAGATTCCTCCCAAGTGTCTCCCGCTGACATTTTTCCTGTGGTTTTGGTCCCTGTAATCCCGGGTAGCAAGCCCAGACTCCTCCAGGAAAGATACCCGGGATGATTTTTCTCCTTGGACAATGCTCTATACTCTGGGATGCATCCGAGACTTGTCGCAGCTATGTCCCTGAGTCTTTTTTCTCGCGGTTTATGGTTCTGTCATCCCAGGTAGCAACCCCAGACTCCTCCAGGGAAGACACCCAAGATGATTTTTCTCTCTTGACAGTGGTCCATCCTGCGGGATCTACCCAGAACTCCTCCCAGGCATCTCCCGCAGAGTTTTCTCCAGTGCTTTAGGGCCCTGTGATCCCGGCTAGCAACCCCAGACTCCTCTAGGGAAGATACCCGAGATAATTTTTCTGCTTGGACAATGCTCCATCCTCTGGGAAGCATCCGAGACTCCTTGCAGGTATGTCCCTGAGTGTTTATTCCGGTGCTTTTGGGCCCTGTCATCCCGGGTAGCAACCCCAGACTCCTCCGTGGAAGATACCCAAGTTGATTTTTCTCCTTGGACTATTGTCCATCCTGCGGGATGCACCCGAGACTCCTCCCAGCTCTGTTTCTGAGTGTTTTCTTCCGGTGGTTTAGCGCCCTGTGATCCCAGGTAGCAACCCCAGACTCCTCCAGGGAAGATATCCGAGATGATTTTTCTCCTTGGACAATGCTCCATCCTCTGGGAAGTATTAGAGACTCATTGAATGTATGTCCCTGAGTCTTTATTCCGGTGTTTTGGGGCCCTGTGATCCCGGGTAGCAACCCCAGACTCCTCCAGGGAAGATACCCGAGATGATTTTTCTCCTTGGACAATGCTCCATCTTCTGGGATGCATCTGAGATTCCTCCCACGTGTCTCCCGCAGACATTTTTCCTGTGGTTTTGGTCCCTGTAATCCCGGGTAGCAAGCCCAGACTCCTCCAGGAAAGATACCCGGGATGATTTTTCTCCTTGGACAATGCTCTATACTCTGGGATGCATCCGAGACTTGTCGCAGCTATGTCCCTGAGTCTTTTTTCTCGCGGTTTATGGTTCTGTCATCCCAGGTAGCTACCCCAGACTCCTCCAGGGAAGACACCCAAGATGATTTTTCTCTCTTGACAGTGGTCCATCCTGCGGGATCTACCCAGAACTCCTCCCAGGCATCTCCCGCAGAGTTTTCTCCAGTGCTTTAGGGCCCTGTGATCCCGGCTAGCAACCCCAGACTCCTCTAGGGAAGATACCCGAGATAATTTTTCTGCTTGGACAATGCTCCATCCTCTGGGAAGCATCCAAGACTCCTTGCAGGTATGTCCCTGAGTGTTTATTCCGGTGCTTTTGGGCCCTGTCATCCCGGGTAGCAACCCCAGACTCCTCCGTGGAAGATACCCAAGTTGATTTTTCTCCTTGGACTATTGTCCATCCTGCGGGATGCACCCGAGACTCCTCCCAGCTCTGTTTCTGAGTGTTTTCTTCCGGTGGTTTAGCGCCCTGTGATCCCAGGTAGCAACCCCAGACTCCTCCAGGGAAGATATCCGAGATGATTTTTCTCCTTGGACAATGCTCCATCCTCTGGGAAGTATCCGAGACTCATTGAATGTATGTCCCTGAGTCTTTATTCCGGTGTTTTGGGGCCCTGTGATCCCGGGTAGCAACCCCAGACTCCTCCAGGGAAGATACCCGAGATGATTTTTCTCCTTGGACAATGCTCCATCTTCTGGGAAGTATCCGAGACTCATTGAATGTATGTCCCTGAGTCTTTATTCCGGTGTTTTGGGGCCCTGTGATCCCGGGTAGCAACCCCAGACTCCTCCAGGGAAGATACCCGAGATGATTTTTCTCCTTGGACAATGCTCCATCTTCTGGGATGCATCTGAGATTCCTCCCACGTGTCTCCCGCAGACATTTTTCCTGTGGTTTTGGTCCCTGTAATCCCGGGTAGCAAGCCCAGACTCCTCCAGGAAAGATACCCGGGATGATTTTTCTCCTTGGACAATGCTCTATACTCTGGGATGCATCCGAGACTTGTCGCAGCTATGTCCCTGAGTCTTTTTTCTCGCGGTTTATGGTTCTGTCATCCCAGGTAGCAACCCCAGACTCCTCCAGGGAAGACACCCAAGATGATTTTTCTCTCTTGACAGTGGTCCATCCTGCGGGATCTACCCAGAACTCCTCCCAGGCATCTCCCGCAGAGTTTTCTCCAGTGCTTTAGGGCCCTGTGATCCCGGCTAGCAACCCCAGACTCCTCTAGGGAAGATACCCGAGATAATTTTTCTGCTTGGACAATGCTCCATCTTCTGGGAAGCATCCGAGACTCCTTGCAGGTATGTCCCTGAGTGTTTATTCCGGTGCTTTTGGGCCCTGTCATCCCGGGTAGCAACCCCAGACTCCTCCGTGGAAGATACCCAAGTTGATTTTTCTCCTTGGACTATTGTCCATCCTGCGGGATGCACCCGAGACTCTTCCCAGCTCTGTTTCTGAGTGTTTTCTTCCGGTGGTTTAGCGCCCTGTGATCCCGGGTAGCAACCCCAGACTCCTCCAGGGAAGATACCCGACATGATTTTTCTCCTTGGACAATGCTCCATCCTCTGGGAAGCATCCGAGACTCCTTGCAGGTCTGTCCCTGAGTCTTTATTCCGGTGGTTTAGCGCCCTGTGATCACGGGTAGCAACCCCAGACTCCTCCAGGGAAGATACCCGAGATGATTTTTCTCCTTGGACAATGCTCCATCTTCTGGGATGCATCTGAGATTCCTCCCAGGCGTCTCCCACAGACATTTTTCCTGTGGTTTGGGTCCCTGTAATCCCGGGTAGCAACCCCAGACTCCTCCAGGGAAGATACCCGAGATGATTTTTCTCCTTGGACAATGCTCCATCTTCTGGGATGCATCTGAGATTCCTCCCAAGTGTCTCCCGCTGACATTTTTCCTGTGGTTTTGGTCCCTGTAATCCCGGGTAGCAAGCCCAGACTCCTCCAGGAAAGATACCCGGGATGATTTTTCTCCTTGGACAATGCTCTATACTCTGGGATGCATCCGAGACTTGTCGCAGCTATGTCCCTGAGTCTTTTTTCTCGCGGTTTATGGTTCTGTCATCCCAGGTAGCAACCCCAGACTCCTCCAGGGAAGACACCCAAGATGATTTTTCTCTCTTGACAGTGGTCCATCCTGCGGGATCTACCCAGAACTCCTCCCAGGCATCTCCCGCAGAGTTTTCTCCAGTGCTTTAGGGCCCTGTGATCCCGGCTAGCAACCCCAGACTCCTCTAGGGAAGATACCAGAGATAATTTTTCTGCTTGGACAATGCTCCATCCTCTGGGAAGCATCCGAGACTCCTTGCAGGTATGTCCCTGAGTGTTTATTCCGGTGCTTTTGGGCCCTGTCATCCCGGGTAGCAACCCCAGACTCCTCCGTGGAAGATACCCAAGTTGATTTTTCTCCTTGGACTATTGTCCATCCTGCGGGATGCACCCGAGACTCCTCCCAGCTCTGTTTCTGAGTGTTTTCTTCCGGTGGTTTAGCGCCCTGTGATCCCAGGTAGCAACCCCAGACTCCTCCAGGGAAGATATCCGAGATGATTTTTCTCCTTGGACAATGCTCCATCCTCTGGGAAGTATCCGAGACTCATTGAATGTATGTCCCTGAGTCTTTATTCCGGTGTTTTGGGGCCCTGTGATCCCGGGTAGCAACCCCAGACTCCTCCAGGGAAGATACCCGAGATGATTTTTCTCCTTGGACAATGCTCCATCTTCTGGGATGCATCTGAGATTCCTCCCACGTGTCTCCCGCAGACATTTTTCCTGTGGTTTTGGTCCCTGTAATCCCGGGTAGCAAGCCCAGACTCCTCCAGGAAAGATACCCGGGATGATTTTTCTCCTTGGACAATGCTCTATACTCTGGGATGCATCCGAGACTTGTCGCAGCTATGTCCCTGAGTCTTTTTTCTCGCGGTTTATGGTTCTGTCATCCCAGGTAGCTACCCCAGACTCCTCCAGGGAAGACACCCAAGATGATTTTTCTCTCTTGACAGTGGTCCATCCTGCGGGATCTACCCAGAACTCCTCCCAGGCATCTCCCGCAGAGTTTTCTCCAGTGCTTTAGGGCCCTGTGATCCCGGGTAGCAACCCCAGACTCCTCTAGGGAAGATACCCGAGATAATTTTTCTGCTTGGACAATGCTCCATCCTCTGGGAAGCATCCAAGACTCCTTGCAGGTATGTCCCTGAGTGTTTATTCCGGTGCTTTTGGGCCCTGTCATCCCGGGTAGCAACCCCAGACTCCTCCGTGGAAGATACCCAAGTTGATTTTTCTCCTTGGACTATTGTCCATCCTGCGGGATGCACCCGAGACTCCTCCCAGCTCTGTTTCTGAGTGTTTTCTTCCGGTGGTTTAGCGCCCTGTGATCCCAGGTAGCAACCCCAGACTCCTCCAGGGAAGATATCCGAGATGATTTTTCTCCTTGGACAATGCTCCATCCTCTGGGAAGTATCCGAGACTCATTGAATGTATGTCCCTGAGTCTTTATTCCGGTGTTTTGGGGCCCTGTGATCCCGGGTAGCAACCCCAGACTCCTCCAGGGAAGATACCCGAGATGATTTTTCTCCTTGGACAATGCTCCATCTTCTGGGAAGTATCCGAGACTCATTGAATGTATGTCCCTGAGTCTTTATTCCGGTGTTTTGGGGCCCTGTGATCCCGGGTAGCAACCCCAGACTCCTCCAGGGAAGATACCCGAGATGATTTTTCTCCTTGGACAATGCTCCATCTTCTGGGATGCATCTGAGATTCCTCCCACGTGTCTCCCGCAGACATTTTTCCTGTGGTTTTGGTCCCTGTAATCCCGGGTAGCAAGCCCAGACTCCTCCAGGAAAGATACCCGGGATGATTTTTCTCCTTGGACAATGCTCTATACTCTGGGATGCATCCGAGACTTGTCGCAGCTATGTCCCTGAGTCTTTTTTCTCGCGGTTTATGATTCTGTCATCCCAGGTAGCAACCCCAGACTCCTCCAGGGAAGACACCCAAGATGATTTTTCTCTCTTGACAGTGGTCCATCCTGCGCGATCTACCCAGAACTCCTCCCAGGCATCTCCCGCAGAGTTTTCTCCAGTGCTTTAGGGCCCTGTGATCCCGGCTAGCAACCCCAGACTCCTCTAGGGAAGATACCCGAGATAATTTTTCTGCTTGGACAATGCTCCATCTTCTGGGAAGCATCCGAGACTCCTTGCAGGTATGTCCCTGAGTGTTTATTCCGGTGCTTTTGGGCCCTGTCATCCCGGGTAGCAACCCCAGACTCCTCCGTGGAAGATACCCAAGTTGATTTTTCTCCTTGGACTATTGTCCATCCTGCGGGATGCACCCGAGACTCTTCCCAGCTCTGTTTCTGAGTGTTTTCTTCCGGTGGTTTAGCGCCCTGTGATCCCGGGTAGCAACCCCAGACTCCTCCAGGGAAGATACCCGAGATGATTTTTCTCCTTGGACAATGCTCCATCCTCTGGGAAGCATCCGAGACTCCTTGCAGGTCTGTCCCTGAGTCTTTATTCCGGTGGTTTAGCGCCCTGTGATCACGGGTAGCAACCCCAGACTCCTCCAGGGAAGATACCCGAGATGATTTTTCTCCTTGGACAATGCTCCATCTTCTGGGATGCATCTGAGATTCCTCCCAGGCGTCTCCCACAGACATTTTTCCTGTGGTTTGGGTCCCTGTAATCCCGGGTAGCAACCCCAGACTCCTCCAGGGAAGATACCCGAGATGATTTTTCTCCTTGGACAATGCTCCATCTTCTGGGATGCATCTGAGATTCCTCCCAAGTGTCTCCCGCTGACATTTTTCCTGTGGTTTTGGTCCCTGTAATCCCGGGTAGCAAGCCCAGACTCCTCCAGGAAAGATACCCGGGATGATTTTTCTCCTTGGACAATGCTCTATACTCTGGGATGCATCCGAGACTTGTCGCAGCTATGTCCCTGAGTCTTTTTTCTCGCGGTTTATGGTTCTGTCATCCCAGGTAGCAACCCCAGACTCCTCCAGGGAAGACACCCAAGATGATTTTTCTCTCTTGACAGTGGTCCATCCTGCGGGATCTACCCAGAACTCCTCCCAGGCATCTCCCGCAGAGTTTTCTCCAGTGCTTTAGGGCCCTGTGATCCCGGCTAGCAACCCCAGACTCCTCTAGGGAAGATACCCGAGATAATTTTTCTGCTTGGACAATGCTCCATCCTCTGGGAAGCATCCGAGACTCCTTGCAGGTATGTCCCTGAGTGTTTATTCCGGTGCTTTTGGGCCCTGTCATCCCGGGTAGCAACCCCAGACTCCTCCGTGGAAGATACCCAAGTTGATTTTTCTCCTTGGACTATTGTCCATCCTGCGGGATGCACCCGAGACTCCTCCCAGCTCTGTTTCTGAGTGTTTTCTTCCGGTGGTTTAGCGCCCTGTGATCCCAGGTAGCAACCCCAGACTCCTCCAGGGAAGATATCCGAGATGATTTTTCTCCTTGGACAATGCTCCATCCTCTGGGAAGTATCCGAGACTCATTGAATGTATGTCCCTGAGTCTTTATTCCGGTGTTTTGGGGCCCTGTGATCCCGGGTAGCAACCCCAGACTCCTCCAGGGAAGATACCCGAGATGATTTTTCTCCTTGGACAATGCTCCATCTTCTGGGATGCATCTGAGATTCCTCCCACGTGTCTCCCGCAGACATTTTTCCTGTGGTTTTGGTCCCTGTAATCCCGGGTAGCAAGCCTAGACTCCTCCAGGAAAGATACCCGGGATGATTTTTCTCCTTGGACAATGCTCTATACTCTGGGATGCATCCGAGACTTGTCGCAGCTATGTCCCTGAGTCTTTTTTCTCGCGGTTTATGGTTCTGTCATCCCAGGTAGCTACCCCAGACTCCTCCAGGGAAGACACACAAGATGATTTTTCTCTCTTGACAGTGGTCCATCCTGCGGGATCTACCCAGAACTCCTCACAGGCATCTCCCGCAGAGTTTTCTCCAGTGCTTTAGGGCCCTGTGATCCCGGGTAGCAACCCCAGACTCCTCTAGGGAAGATACCCGAGATAATTTTTCTGCTTGGACAATGCTCCATCCTCTGGGAAGCATCCGAGACTCCTTGCAGGTATGTCCCTGAGTGTTTATTCCGGTGCTTTTGGGCCCTGTCATCCCGGGTAGCAACCCCAGACTCCTCTGTGGAAGATACCCAAGTTGATTTTTCTCCTTGGACTATTGTCCATCCTGCGGGATGCACCCGAGTCTCTTCCCAGCTCTGTTTCTGAGTGTTTTCTTCCGGTGGTTTAGCGCCCTGTGATCCCAGGTAGCAACCCCAGACTCCTCCAGGGAAGATACCCGAGATGATTTTTCTCCTTGGACAATGCTCCATCCTCTGGGAAGCATCCGAGACTCATTGAAGGTATGTCCCTGAGTCTTTATTCCGGTGTTTTGGGGCCCTGTGATCCCGGGTAGCAACCCCAGACTCCTCCAGGGAAGATACCCGAGATGATTTTTCTCCTTGGACAATGCTCCATCTTCTGGGATGCATCTGAGATTCCTCCCAAGTGTCTCCCGCTGACATTTTTCCTGTGGTTTTGGTCCCTGTAATCCCAGGTAGCAAGCCCAGACTCCTCCAGGAAAGATACCCGGGATGATTTTTCTCCTTGGACAATGCTCTATACTCTGGGATGCATCCGAGACTTGTCGCAGCTATGTCCCTGAGTCTTTTTTCTCGCGGTTTATGGTTCTGTCATCCCAGGTAGAAACCTCAGACTCCTCCAGGGAAGACACCCAAGATGATTTTTCTCTCTTAACAGTGGTCCATCCTGCGGGATCTACCCAGAACTCCTCCCAGGCGTCTCCCGCAGAGTTTTCTCCAGTGCTTTAGGGCCCTGTCATCCCGGGTAGCAACCCCAGACTCCTCTAGGGAAGATACCCGAGATAATTTTTCTGCTTGGACAATGCTCCATCCTCTGGGAAGCATCCGAGACTCCTTGCAGGTATGTCCCTGAGTCTTTATTCCGGTGGTTTAGCGCCCTGTGATCACGGGTAGCAACCCCAGACTCCTCCAGGGAAGATACCCGAGATGATTTTTCTCCTTGGACAATGCTCCATTTTCTGGGATGCATCTGAGATTCCTCCCAGGCGTCTCCCACAGACATTTTTCCTGTGGTTTGGGTCCCTGTAATCCCGGGTAGCAACCCCAGACTCCTCCAGGGAAGATACCCGAGATGATTTTTCTCCTTGGACAATGCTCCATCTTCTGGGATGCATCTGAGATTCCTCCCAGGCGTCTCCCACAGACATTTTTCCTGTGGTTTGGGTCCCTGTAATCCCGGGTAGCAACCCCAGACTCCTCCAGGGAAGATACCCGAGATGATTTTTCTCCCTGGACAATGCTCCATCCTCTGGGAAGCATCCGAGACTCCTTGCAGCTTTGTCCCTGAGTGTTTATTCCGGTGCTTTTGGGCCCTGTCATCCCGGGTAGCAACCCCAGACTCCTCCGTGGAAGATACCCAAGTTGATTTTTCTCCTTGGACTATTGTCCATCCTGCGGGATGCACCCGAGACTCCTCCCAGCTCTGTTTCTGAGTGTTTTCTTCCGGTGGTTTAGCGCCCTGTGATCCCAGGTAGCAACCCCAGACTCCTCCAGGGAAGATATCCGAGATGATTTTTCTCCTTGGACAATGCTCCATCCTCTGGGAAGTATCCGAGACTCATTGAATGTATGTCCCTGAGTCTTTATTCCGGTGTTTTGGGGCCCTGTGATCCCGGGTAGCAACCCCAGACTCCTCCAGGGAAGATACCCGAGATGATTTTTCTCCTTGGACAATGCTCCATCTTCTGGGATGCATCTGAGATTCCTCCCACGTGTCTCCCGCAGACATTTTTCCTGTGGTTTTGGTCCCTGTAATCCCGGGTAGCAAGCCCAGACTCCTCCAGGAAAGATACCCGGGATGATTTTTCTCCTTGGACAATGCTCTATACTCTGGGATGCATCCGAGACTTGTCGCAGCTATGTCCCTGAGTCTTTTTTCTCGCGGTTTATGGTTCTGTCATCCCAGGTAGCAACCCCAGACTCCTCCAGGGAAGACACCCAAGATGATTTTTCTCTCTTGACAGTGGTCCATCCTGCGGGATCTACCCAGAACTCCTCCCAGGCATCTCCCGCAGAGTTTTCTCCAGTGCTTTAGGGCCCTGTGATCCCGGCTAGCAACCCCAGACTCCTCTAGGGAAGATACCCGAGATAATTTTTCTGCTTGGACAATGCTCCATCCTCTGGGAAGCATCCGAGACTCCTTGCAGGTATGTCCCTGAGTGTTTATTCCGGTGCTTTTGGGCCCTGTCATCCCGGGTAGCAACCCCAGACTCCTCCGTGGAAGATACCCAAGTTGATTTTTCTCCTTGGACTATTGTCCATCCTGCGGGATGCACCCGAGACTCTTCCCAGCTCTGTTTCTGAGTGTTTTCTTCCGGTGGTTTAGCGCCCTGTGATCCCGGGTAGCAACCCCAGACTCCTCCAGGGAAGATACCCGAGATGATTTTTCTCCTTGGACAATGCTCCATCCTCTGGGAAGCATCCGAGACTCATTGAAGGTATGTCCCTGAGTCTTTATTCCGGTGTTTTGGGGCCCTGTGATCCCGGGTAGCAACCCCAGACTCCTCCAGGGAAGATACCCGAGATGATTTTTCTCCTTGGACAATGCTCCATCTTCTGGGATGCATCTGAAATTCCACCCAAGTGTCTCCCGCTGACATTTTTCCTGTGGTTTTGGTCCCTGTAATCCCGGGTAGCAAGCCCAGACTCCTCCAGGAAAGATACCCGGGATGATTTTTCTCCTTGGACAATGCTCTATACTCTGGGATGCATCCGAGACTTTTTGCAGCTATGTCCCTGAGTCTTTTTTCTCGCGGTTTATGGTTCTGTCATCCCAGGTAGCAACCCCAGACTCCTCCAGGGAAGACACCCAAGATGATTTTTCTCTCTTGACAGTGGTCCATCCTGCGGGATCTACCCAGAACTCCTCCCAGGCATCTCCCGCAGAGTTTTCTCCAGTGCTTTAGGGCCCTGTGATCCCGGCTAGCAACCCCAGACTCCTCTAGGGAAGATACCCGAGATAATTTTTCTGCTTGGACAATGCTCCATCTTCTCGGAAGCATCCGAGACTCCTTGCAGGTCTGTCCCTGAGTCTTTATTCCGGTGGTTTAGCGCCCTGTGATCACGGGTAGCAACCCCAGACTCCTCCAGGGAAGATACCCGAGATGATTTTTCTCCTTGGACAATGCTCCATCTTCTGGGATGCATCTGAGATTCCTCCCAGGCGTCTCCCACAGACATTTTTCCTGTGGTTTGGGTCCCTGTAATCCCGGGTAGCAACCCCAGACTCCTCCAGGGAAGATACCCGAGATGATTTTTCTCCTTGGACAATGCTCCATCTTCTGGGTAGCATCTGATATTCCTCCCAAGTGTCTCCTGCAGACATTTTTCCTGTGCTTTTGGTCCCTGTAATCCCGGGTAGCAAGCCCAGACTCCTCCAGGAAAGATACCCGGGATGATTTTTCTCCTTGGACAATGCTCTATACTCTGGGATGCATCCGAGACTTGTCGCAGCTATTTCCCTGAGTCTTTTTTCTCGCGGTTTATGGTTCTGTCATCCCAGGTAGCAACCCCAGACTCCTCCAGGGAAGACACCCAAGATGATTTTTCTCTCTTGACAGTGGTCCATCCTGCGGGATCTACCCAGAACTCCTCCCAGGCATCTCCCGCAGAGTTTTCTCCAGTGCTTTAGGGCCCTGTGATCCCGGGTAGCAACCCCAGACTCCTCTAGGGAAGATACCCGAGATAATTTTTCTGCTTGGACAATGCTCCATCCTCTGGGAAGCATCCGAGACTCCTTGCAGGTATGTCCCTGAGTGTTTATTCCGGTGCTTTTGGGCCCTGTCATCCCGGGTAGCAACCCCAGACTCCTCCGTGGAAGATACCCAAGTTGATTTTTCTCCTTGGACTATTGTCCATCCTGCGGGATGCACCCGAGTCTCTTCCCAGCTCTGTTTCTGAGTGTTTTCTTCCGGTGGTTTAGCGCCCTGTGATCCCAGGTAGCAACCCCAGACTCCTCCAGGGAAGATACCCGAGATGATTTTTCTCCTTGGACAATGCTCCATCCTCTGGGAAGCATCCGAGACTCATTGAAGGTATGTCCCTGAGTCTTTATTCCGGTGTTTTGGGGCCCTGTGATCCCGGGTAGCAACCCCAGACTCCTCCAGGGAAGATACCCGAGATGATTTTTCTCCTTGGACAATGCTCCATCTTCTGGGATGCATCTGAAATTCCTCCCAAGTGTCTCCCGCTGACATTTTTCCTGTGGTTTTGGTCCCTGTAATCCCAGGTAGCAAGCCCAGACTCCTCCAGGAAAGATACCCGGGATGATTTTTCTCCTTGGACAATGCTCTATACTCTGGGATGCATCTGAGACTTGTCGCAGCTATGTCCCTGAGTCTTTTTTCTCGCGGTTTATGGTTCTGTCATCCCAGGTAGCAACCTCAGACTCCTCCAGAGAAGACACCCAAGATGATTTTTCTCTCTTGACAGTGGTCCATCCTGCGGGATCTACCCAGAACTCCTCCCAGGCATCTCCCGCAGAGTTTTCTCCAGTGCTTTAGGGCCCTGTCATCCCGGGTAGCAACCCCAGACTCCTCTAGGGAAGATACCCGAGATAATTTTTCTGCTTGGACAATGCTCCATCCTCTGGGAAGCATCCGAGACTCCTTGCAGGTATGTCCCTGAGTCTTTATTCCGGTGGTTTAGCGCCCTGTGATCACGGGTAGCAACCCCAGACTCCTCCAGGGAAGATACCCGAGATGATTTTTCTCCTTGGACAATGCTCCATTTTCTGGGATGCATCTGAGATTCCTCCCAGGCGTCTCCCACAGACATTTTTCCTGTGGTTTGGGTCCCTGTAATCCCGGGTAGCAACCCCAGACTCCTCCAGGGAAGATACCCGAGATGATTTTTCTCCTTGGACAATGCTCCATCTTCTGGGATGCATCTGAGATTCCTCCCAGGCGTCTCCCACAGACATTTTTCCTGTGGTTTGGGTCCCTGTAATCCCGGGTAGCAACCCCAGACTCCTCCAGGGAAGATACCCGAGATGATTTTTCTCCCTGGACAATGCTCCATCCTCTGGGAAGCATCCGAGACTCCTTGCAGCTTTGTCCCTGAGTGTTTATTCCGGTGCTTTTGGGCCCTGTCATCCCGGGTAGCAACCCCAGACTCCTCCGTGGAAGATACCCAAGTTGATTTTTCTCCTTGGACTATTGTCCATCCTGCGGGATGCACCCGAGACTCCTCCCAGCTCTGTTTCTGAGTGTTTTCTTCCGGTGGTTTAGCGCCCTGTGATCCCAGGTAGCAACCCCAGACTCCTCCAGGGAAGATATCCGAGATGATTTTTCTCCTTGGACAATGCTCCATCCTCTGGGAAGTATCCGAGACTCAATGAATTAATGTCCCTGAGTCTTTATTCCGGTGTTTTGGGGCCCTGTGATCCCGGGTAGCAACCCCAGACTCCTCCAGGGAAGATACCCGAGATGATTTTTCTCCTTGGACAATGCTCCATCTTCTGGGATGCATCTGAGATTCCTCCCACGTGTCTCCCGCAGACATTTTTCCTGTGGTTTTGGTCCCTGTAATCCCGGGTAGCAAGCCCAGACTCCTCCAGGAAAGATACCCGGGATGATTTTTCTCCTTGGACAATGCTCTATACTCTGGGATGCATCCGAGACTTGTCGCAGCTATGTCCCTGAGTCTTTATTCTCGCGGTTTATAGTTCTGTCATCCCAGGTAGCAACCCCAGACTCCTCCAGGGAAGACACCCAAGATGATTTTTCTCTCTTGACAGTGGTCCATCCTGCGGGATCTACCCAGAACTCCTCCCAGGCACCTCCCGCAGAGTTTTCTCCAGTGCTTTAGGGCCCTGTGATCCCGGCTAGCAACCCCAGACTCTTCTAGGGAAGATACCCGAGATAATTTTTCTGCTTGGACAATGCTCCATCTTCTGGGAAGCATCCGAGACTCCTTGCAGGTCTGTCCCTGAGTCTTTATTCCGGTGGTTTAGCGCCCTGTGATCACGGGTAGCAACCCCAGACTCCTCCAGGGAAGATACCCAAGTTGATTTTTCTCCTTGGACAATGCTCCATCTTCTGGGATGCATCTGAGATTCCTCCCAGGCGTCTCCCACAGACATTTTTCCTGTGGTTTGGGTCCCTGTAATCCCGGGTAGCAACCCCAGACTCCTCCAGGGAAGATACCCGAGATGATTTTTCTCCTTGGACAATGCTCCATCTTCTGGGATGCATCTGAGATTCCTCCCAGGCGTCTCCCACAGACATTTTTCCTGTGGTTTGGGTCCCTGTAATCCCGGGTAGCAACCCCAGACTCCTCCAGGGAAGATACCCGAGATGATTTTTCTCCTTGGACAATGCTCCATCTTCTGGGATGCATCTGATATTCCTCCCAAGTGTCTCCTGCAGACATTTTTCCTGTGCTTTTGGTCCCTGTAATCCCGGGTAGCAAGCCCAGACTCCTCCAGGAAAGATACCCGGGATGATTTTTCTCCTTGGACAATGCTCTATACTCTGGGATGCATCCGAGACTTGTCGCAGCTATTTCCCTGAGTCTTTTTTCTCGCGGTTTATGGTTCTGTCATCCCAGGTAGCAACCCCAGACTCCTCCAGGGAAGACACCCAAGATGATTTTTCTCTCTTGACAGTGGTCCATCCTGCGGGATCTACCCAGAACTCCTCCCAGGCATCTCCCGCAGAGTTTTCTCCAGTGCTTTAGGGCCCTGTGATCCCGGGTAGCAACCCCAGACTCCTCTAGGGAAGATACCCGAGATAATTTTTCTGCTTGGACAATGCTCCATCCTCTGGGAAGCATCCGAGACTCCTTGCAGGTATGTCCCTGAGTGTTTATTCCGGTGCTTTTGGGCCCTGTCATCCCGTGTAGCAACCCCAGTCTCCTCCGTGGAAGATACCCAAGTTGATTTTTCTCCTTGGACTATTGTCCATCCTGCGGGATGCACCCGAGTCTCTTCCCAGCTCTGTTTCTGAGTGTTTTCTTCCGGTGGTTTAGCGCCCTGTGATCCCAGGTAGCAACCCCAGACTCCTCCAGGGAAGATACCCGAGATGATTTTTCTCCTTGGACAATGCTCCATCCTCTGGGAAGCATCCGAGACTCATTGAAGGTATGTCCCTGAGTCTTTATTCCGGTGTTTTGGGGCCCTGTGATCCCGGGTAGCAACCCCAGACTCCTCCAGGGAAGATACCCGAGATGATTTTTCTCCTTGGACAATGCTCCATCTTCTGGGATGCATCTGAAATTCCTCCCAAGTGTCTCCCGCTGACATTTTTCCTGTGGTTTTGGTCCCTGTAATCCCAGGTAGCAAGCCCAGACTCCTCCAGGAAAGATACCCGGGATGATTTTTCTCCTTGGACAATGCTCTATACTCTGGGATGCATCCGAGACTTGTCGCAGCTATGTCCCTGAGTCTTTTTTCTCGCGGTTTATGGTTCTGTCATCCCAGGTAGCAACCTCAGACTCCTCCAGGGAAGACACCCAAGATGATTTTTCTCTCTTGACAGTGGTCCATCCTGCGGGATCTACCCAGAACTCCTCCCAGGCATCTCCCGCAGAGTTTTCTCCAGTGCTTTAGGGCCCTGTCATCCCGGGTAGCAACCCCAGACTCCTCTAGGGAAGATACCCGAGATAATTTTTCTGCTTGGACAATGCTCCATCCTCTGGGAAGCATCCGAGACTCCTTGCAGGTATGTCCCTGAGTCTTTATTCCGGTGGTTTAGCGCCCTGTGATCACGGGTAGCAACCCCAGACTCCTCCAGGGAAGATACCCGAGATGATTTTTCTCCTTGGACAATGCTCCATTTTCTGGGATGCATCTGAGATTCCTCCCAGGCGTCTCCCACAGACATTTTTCCTGTGGTTTGGGTCCCTGTAATCCCGGGTAGCAACCCCAGACTCCTCCAGGGAAGATACCCGAGATGATTTTTCTCCTTGGACAATGCTCCATCTTCTGGGATGCATCTGAGATTCCTCCCAGGCGTCTCCCACAGACATTTTTCCTGTGGTTTGGGTCCCTGTAATGCCGGGTAGCAACCCCAGACTCCTCCAGGGAAGATACCCGAGATGATTTTTCTCCCTGGACAATGCTCCATCCTCTGGGAAGCATCCGAGACTCCTTGCAGCTTTGTCCCTGAGTGTTTATTCCGGTGCTTTTGGGCCCTGTCATCCCGGGTAGCAACCCCAGACTCCTCCGTGGAAGATACCCAAGTTGATTTTTCTCCTTGGACTATTGTCCATCCTGCGGGATGCACCCGAGACTCCTCCCAGCTCTGTTTCTGAGTGTTTTCTTCCGGTGGTTTAGCGCCCTGTGATCCCAGGTAGCAACCCCAGACTCCTCCAGGGAAGATATCCGAGATGATTTTTCTCCTTGGACAATGCTCCATCCTCTGGGAAGTATCCGAGACTCAATGAATGTATGTCCCTGAGTCTTTATTCCGGTGTTTTGGGGCCCTGTGATCCCGGGTAGCAACCCCAGACTCCTCCAGGGAAGATACCCGAGATGATTTTTCTCCTTGGACAATGCTCCATCTTCTGGGATGCATCTGAGATTCCTCCCACGTGTCTCCCGCAGACATTTTTCCTGTGGTTTTGGTCCCTGTAATCCCGGGTAGCAAGCCCAGACTCCTCCAGGAAAGATACCCGGGATGATTTTTCTCCTTGGACAATGCTCTATACTCTGGGATGCATCCGAGACTTGTCGCAGCTATGTCCCTGAATCTTTTTTCTCGCGGTTTATGGTTCTGTCATCCCAGGTAGCAACCCCAGACTCCTCCAGGGAAGACACCCAAGATGATTTTTCTCTCTTGACAGTGGTCCATCCTGCGGGATCTACCCAGAACTCCTCCCAGGCACCTCCCGCAGAGTTTTCTCCAGTGCTTTAGGGCCCTGTGATCCCGGCTAGCAACCCCAGACTCCTCTAGGGAAGATACCCGAGATAATTTTTCTGCTTGGACAATGCTCCATCTTCTGGGAAGCATCCGAGACTCCTTGCAGGTCTGTCCCTGAGTCTTTATTCCGGTGGTTTAGCGCCCTGTGATCACGGGTAGCAACCCCAGACTCCTCCAGGGAAGATACCCAAGTTGATTTTTCTCCTTGGACAATGCTCCATCTTCTGGGATGCATCTGAGATTCCTCCCAGGCGTCTCCCACAGACATTTTTCCTGTGGTTTGGGTCCCTGTAATCCCGGGTAGCAACCCCAGACTCCTCCAGGGAAGATACCCGAGATGATTTTTCTCCTTGGACAATGCTCCATCTTCTGGGATGCATCTGAGATTCCTCCCAGGCGTCTCCCACAGACATTTTTCCTGTGGTTTGGGTCCCTGTAATCCCGGGTAGCAACCCCAGACTCCTCCAGGGAAGATACCCGAGATGATTTTTCTCCTTGGACAATGCTCCATCTTCTGGGATGCATCTGAGATTCCTCCCAAGTGTCTCCTGCAGACATTTTTCCTGTGCTTTTGGTCCCTGTAATCCCGGGTAGCAAGCCCAGACTCCTCCAGGAAAGATACCCGGGATGATTTTTCTCCTTGGACAATGCTCTATACTCTGGGATGCATCCGAGACTTGTCGCAGCTATTTCCCTGAGTCTTTTTTCTCGCGGTTTATGGTTCTGTCATCCCAGGTAGCAACCCCAGACTCCTCCAGGGAAGACACCCAAGATGATTTTTCTCTCTTGACAGTGGTCCATCCTGCGGGATCTACCCAGAACTCCTCCCAGGCATCTCCCGCAGAGTTTTCTCCAGTGCTTTAGGGCCCTGTGATCCCGGCTAGCAACCCCAGACTCCTCTAGGGAAGATACCCGAGATAATTTTTCTGCTTGGACAATGCTCCATCCTCTGGGAAGCATCCGAGACTCCTTGCAGGTATGTCCCTGAGTGTTTATTCCGGTGCTTTTGGGCCCTGTCATCCCGTGTAGCAACCCCAGTCTCCTCCGTGGAAGATACCCAAGTTGATTTTTCTCCTTGGACTATTGTCCATCCTGCGGGATGCACCCGAGTCTCTTCCCAGCTCTGTTTCTGAGTGTTTTCTTCCGGTGGTTTAGCGCCCTGTGATCCCAGGTAGCAACCCCAGATTCCTCCAGGGAAGATACCCGAGATGATTTTTCTCCTTGGACAATGCTCCATCCTCTGGGAAGCATCCGAGACTCATTGAAGGTATGTCCCTGAGTCTTTATTCCGGTGTTTTGGGGCCCTGTGATCCCGGGTAGCAACCCCAGACTCCTCCAGGGAAGATACCCGAGATGATTTTTCTCCTTGGACAATGCTCCATCTTCTGGGATGCATCTGAAATTCCTCCCAAGTGTCTCCCGCTGACATTTTTCCTGTGGTTTTGGTCCCTGTAATCCCAGATAGCAAGCCCAGACTCCTCCAGGAAAGATACCCGGGATGATTTTTCTCCTTGGACAATGCTCTATACTCTGGGATGCATCCGAGACTTGTCGCAGCTATGTCCCTGAGTCTTTTTTCTCGCGGTTTATGGTTCTGTCATCCCAGGTAGCAACCTCAGACTCCTCCAGGGAAGACACCCAAGATGATTTTTCTCTCTTGACAGTGGTCCATCCTGCGGGATCTACCCAGAACTCCTCCCAGGCATCTCCCGCAGAGTTTTCTCCAGTGCTTTAGGGCCCTGTCATCCCGGCTAGCAACCCCAGACTCCTCTAGGGAAGATACCCGAGATAATTTTTCTGCTTGGACAATGCTCCATCCTCTGGGAAGCATCCGAGACTCCTTGCAGGTATGTCCCTGAGTCTTTATTCCGGTGGTTTAGCGCCCTGTGATCACGGGTAGCAACCCCAGACTCCTCCAGGGAAGATACCCGAGATGATTTTTCTCCTTGGACAATGCTCCATTTTCTGGGATGCATCTGAGATTCCTCCCAGGCGTCTCCCACAGACATTTTTCCTGTGGTTTGGGTCCCTGTAATCCCGGGTAGCAACCCCAGACTCCTCCAGGGAAGATACCCGAGATGATTTTTCTCCTTGGACAATGCTCCATCTTCTGGGATGCATCTGAGATTCCTCCCAGGCGTCTCCCACAGACATTTTTCCTGTGGTTTGGGTCCCTGTAATCCCGGGTAGCAACCCCAGACTCCTCCAGGGAAGATACCCGAGATGATTTTTCTCCCTGGACAATGCTCCATCCTCTGGGAAGCATCCGAGACTCCTTGCAGCTTTGTCCCTGAGTGTTTATTCCGGTGCTTTTGGGCCCTGTCATCCCGGGTAGCAACCCCAGACTCCTCCGTGGAAGATACCCAAGTTGATTTTTCTCCTTGGACTATTGTCCATCCTGCGGGATGCACCCGAGACTCCTCCCAGCTCTGTTTCTGAGTGTTTTCTTCCGGTGGTTTAGCGCCCTGTGATCCCAGGTAGCAACCCCAGACTCCTCCAGGGAAGATAGCCGAGATGATTTTTCTCCTTGGACAATGCTCCATCCTCTGGGAAGTATCCGAGACTCATTGAATGTATGTCCCTGAGTCTTTATTCCGGTGTTTTGGGGCCCTGTGATCCCGGGTAGCAACCCCAGACTCCTCCAGGGAAGATACCCGAGATGATTTTTCTCCTTGGACAATGCTCCATCTTCTGGGATGCATCTGAGATTCCTCCCACGTGTCTCCCGCAGACATTTTTCCTGTGGTTTTGGTCCCTGTAATCCCAGGTAGCAAGCCCAGACTCCTCCAGGAAAGATACCTGGGATGATTTTTCTCCTTGGACAATGCTCTATACTCTGGGATGCATCCGAGACTTGTCGCAGCTATGTCCCTGAATCTTTTTTCTCGCGGTTTATGGTTCTGTCATCCCAGGTAGCAACCCCAGACTCCTCCAGGGAAGACACCCAAGATGATTTTTCTCTCTTGACAGTGGTCCATCCTGCGGGATCTACCCAGAACTCCTCCCAGGCACCTCCCGCAGAGTTTTCTCCAGTGCTTTAGGGCCCTGTGATCCCGGCTAGCAACCCCAGACTCCTCTAGGGAAGATACCCGAGATAATTTTTCTCCTTGGACAATGCTCCATCCTCTGGGAAGCATCCGAGACTCCTTGCAGGTCTGTCCCTGAGTCTTTATTCCGGTGGTTTAGCGCCCTGTGATCACGGGTAGCAACCCCAGACTCCTCCAGGGAAGATACCCAAGTTGATTTTTCTCCTTGGACAATGCTCCATCTTCTGGGATGCATCTGAGATTCCTCCCAGGCGTCTCCCACAGACATTTTTCCTGTGGTTTGGGTCCCTGTAATCCCGGGTAGCAACCCCAGACTCCTCCAGGGAAGATACCCGAGATGATTTTTCTCCTTGGACAATGCTCCATCTTCTGGGATGCATCTGAGATTCCTCCCAGGCGTCTCCCACAGACATTTTTCCTGTGGTTTGGGTCCCTGTAATCCCGGGTAGCAACCCCAGACTCCTCCAGGGAAGATACCCGAGATGATTTTTCTCCTTGGACAATGCTCCATCTTCTGGGATGCATCTGATATTCCTCCCAAGTGTCTCCTGCAGACATTTTTCCTGTGCTTTTGGTCCCTGTAATCCCGGGTAGCAAGCCCAGACTCCTCCAGGAAAGATACCCGGGATGATTTTTCTCCTTGGACAATGCTCTATACTCTGGGATGCATCCGAGACTTGTCGCAGCTATTTCCCTGAGTCTTTTTTCTCGCGGTTTATGGTTCTGTCATCCCAGGTAGCAACCCCAGACTCCTCCAGGGAAGACACCCAAGATGATTTTTCTCTCTTGACAGTGGTCCATCCTGCGGGATCTACCCAGAACTCCTCCCAGGCATCTCCCGCAGAGTTTTCTCCAGTGCTTTAGGGCCCTGTGATCCCGGGTAGCAACCCCAGACTCCTCTAGGGAAGATACCCGAGATAATTTTTCTGCTTGGACAATGCTCCATCCTCTGGGAAGCATCCGAGACTCCTTGCAGGTATGTCCCTGAGTGTTTATTCCGGTGCTTTTGGGCCCTGTCATCCCGTGTAGCAACCCCAGTCTCCTCCGTGGAAGATACCCAAGTTGATTTTTCTCCTTGGACTATTGTCCATCCTGCGGGATGCACCCGAGTCTCTTCCCAGCTCTGTTTCTGAGTGTTTTCTTCCGGTGGTTTAGCGCCCTGTGATCCCAGGTAGCAACCCCAGACTCCTCCAGGGAAGATACCCGAGATGATTTTTCTCCTTGGACAATGCTCCATCCTCTGGGAAGCATCCGAGACTCATTGAAGGTATGTCCCTGAGTCTTTATTCCGGTGTTTTGGGGCCCTGTGATCCCGGGTAGCAACCCCAGACTCCTCCAGGGAAGATACCCGAGATGATTTTTCTCCTTGGACAATGCTCCATCTTCTGGGATGCATCTGAAATTCCTCCCAAGTGTCTCCCGCTGACATTTTTCCTGTGGTTTTGGTCCCTGTAATCCCAGGTAGCAAGCCCAGACTCCTCCAGGAAAGATACCCGGGATGATTTTTCTCCTTGGACAATGCTCTATACTCTGGGATGCATCCGAGACTTGTCGCAGCTATGTCCCTGAGTCTTTTTTCTCGCGGTTTATGGTTCTGTCATCCCAGGTAGCAACCTCAGACTCCTCCAGGGAAGACACCCAAGATGATTTTTCTCTCTTGACAGTGGTCCATCCTGCGGGATCTACCCAGAACTCCTCCCAGGCACCTCCCGCAGAGTTTTCTCCAGTGCTTTAGGGCCCTGTCATCCCGGGTAGCAACCCCAGACTCCTCTAGGGAAGATACCCGAGATAATTTTTCTGCTTGGACAATGCTCCATCCTCTGGGAAGCATCCGAGACTCCTTGCAGGTATGTCCCTGAGTCTTTATTCCGGTGGTTTAGCGCCCTGTGATCACGGGTAGCAACCCCAGACTCCTCCAGGGAAGATACCCGAGATGATTTTTCTCCTTGGACAATGCTCCATTTTCTGGGATGCATCTGAGATTCCTCCCAGGCGTCTCCCACAGACATTTTTCCTGTGGTTTGGGTCCCTGTAATCCCGGGTAGCAACCCCAGACTCTTCCAGGGAAGATACCCGAGATGATTTTTCTCCTTGGACAATGCTCCATCTTCTGGGATGCATCTGAGATTCCTCCCAGGCGTCTCCCACAGACATTTTTCCTGTGGTTTGGGTCCCTGTAATCCCGGGTAGCAACCCCAGACTCCTCCAGGGAAGATACCCGAGATGATTTTTCTCCCTGGACAATGCTCCATCCTCTGGGAAGCATCCGAGACTCCTTGCAGCTTTGTCCCTGAGTGTTTATTCCGGTGCTTTTGGGCCCTGTCATCCCGGGTAGCAACCCCAGACTCCTCCGTGGAAGATACCCAAGTTGATTTTTCTCCTTGGACTATTGTCCATCCTGCGGGATGCACCCGAGACTCCTCCCAGCTCTGTTTCTGAGTGTTTTCTTCCGGTGGTTTAGCGCCCTGTGATCCCAGGTAGCAACCCCAGACTCCTCCAGGGAAGATATCCGAGATGATTTTTCTCCTTGGACAATGCTCCATCCTCTGGGAAGTATCCGAGACTCAATGAATGTATGTCCCTGAGTCTTTATTCCGGTGTTTTGGGGCCCTGTGATCCCGGGTAGCAACCCCAGACTCCTCCAGGGAAGATACCCGAGATGATTTTTCTCCTTGGACAATGCTCCATCTTCTGGGATGCATCTGAGATTCCTCCCACGTGTCTCCCGCAGACATTTTTCCTGTGGTTTTGGTCCCTGTAATCCCGGGTAGCAAGCCCAGACTCCTCCAGGAAAGATACCCGGGATGATTTTTCTCCTTGGACAATGCTCTATACTCTGGGATGCATCCGAGACTTGTCGCAGCTATGTCCCTGAATCTTTTTTCTCGCGGTTTATGGTTCTGTCATCCCAGGTAGCAACCCCAGACTCCTCCAGGGAAGACACCCAAGATGATTTTTCTCTCTTGACAGTGGTCCATCCTGCGGGATCTACCCAGAACTCCTCCCAGGCACCTCCCGCAGAGTTTTCTCCAGTGCTTTAGGGCCCTGTGATCCCGGCTAGCAACCCCAGACTCCTCTAGGGAAGATACCCGAGATAATTTTTCTGCTTGGACAATGCTCCATCTTCTGGGAAGCATCCGAGACTCCTTGCAGGTCTGTCCCTGAGTCTTTATTCCGGTGGTTTAGCGCCCTGTGATCACGGGTAGCAACCCCAGACTCCTCCAGGGAAGATACCCAAGTTGATTTTTCTCCTTGGACAATGCTCTATACTCTGGGATGCATCCGAGACTTGTCGCAGCTATTTCCCTGAGTCTTTTTTCTCGCGGTTTATGGTTCTGTCATCCCAGGTAGCAACCCCAGACTCCTCCAGGGAAGACACCCAAGATGATTTTTCTCTCTTGACAGTGGTCCATCCTGCGGGATCTACCCAGAACTCCTCCCAGGCATCTCCCGCAGAGTTTTCTCCAGTGCTTTAGGGCCCTGTGATCCCGGGTAGCAACCCCAGACTCCTCTAGGGAAGATACCCGAGATAATTTTTCTGCTTGGACAATGCTCCATCCTCTGGGAAGCATCCGAGACTCCTTGCAGGTATGTCCCTGAGTGTTTATTCCGGTGCTTTTGGGCCCTGTCATCCCGTGTAGCAACCCCAGTCTCCTCCGTGGAAGATACCCAAGTTGATTTTTCTCCTTGGACTATTGTCCATCCTGCGGGATGCACCCGAGTCTCTTCCCAGCTCTGTTTCTGAGTGTTTTCTTCCGGTGGTTTAGCGCCCTGTGATCCCAGGTAGCAACCCCAGACTCCTCCAGGGAAGATACCCGAGATGATTTTTCTCCTTGGACAATGCTCCATCCTCTGGGAAGCATCCGAGACTCATTGAAGGTATGTCCCTGAGTCTTTATTCCGGTGTTTTGGGGCCCTGTGATCCCGGGTAGCAACCCCAGACTCCTCCAGGGAAGATACCCGAGATGATTTTTCTCCTTGGACAATGCTCCATCTTCTGGGATGCATCTGAAATTCCTCCCAAGTGTCTCCCGCTGACATTTTTCCTGTGGTTTTGGTCCCTGTAATCCCAGGTAGCAAGCCCAGACTCCTCCAGGAAAGATACCCGGGATGATTTTTCTCCTTGGACAATGCTCTATACTCTGGGATGCATCCGAGACTTGTCGCAGCTATGTCCCTGAGTCTTTTTTCTCGCGGTTTATGGTTCTGTCATCCCAGGTAGCAACCTCAGACTCCTCCAGGGAAGACACCCAAGATGATTTTTCTCTCTTGACAGTGGTCCATCCTGCGGGATCTACCCAGAACTCCTCCCAGGCATCTCCCGCAGAGTTTTCTCCAGTGCTTTAGGGCCCTGTCATCCCGGGTAGCAACCCCAGACTCCTCTAGGGAAGATACCCGAGATAATTTTTCTGCTTGGACAATGCTCCATCCTCTGGGAAGCATCCGAGACTCCTTGCAGGTATGTCCCTGAGTCTTTATTCCGGTGGTTTAGCGCCCTGTGATCACGGGTAGCAACCCCAGACTCCTCCAGGGAAGATACCCGAGATGATTTTTCTCCTTGGACAATGCTCCATTTTCTGGGATGCATCTGAGATTCCTCCCAGGCGTCTCCCACAGACATTTTTCCTGTGGTTTGGGTCCCTGTAATCCCGGGTAGCAACCCCAGACTCTTCCAGGGAAGATACCCGAGATGATTTTTCTCCTTGGACAATGCTCCATCTTCTGGGATGCATCTGAGATTCCTCCCAGGCGTCTCCCACAGACATTTTTCCTGTGGTTTGGGTCCCTGTAATCCCGGGTAGCAACCCCAGACTCCTCCAGGGAAGATACCCGAGATGATTTTTCTCCCTGGACAATGCTCCATCGTCTGGGAAGCATCCGAGACTCCTTGCAGCTTTGTCCCTGAGTGTTTATTCCGGTGCTTTTGGGCCCTGTCATCCCGGGTAGCAACCCCAGACTCCTCCGTGGAAGATACCCAAGTTGATTTTTCTCCTTGGACTATTGTCCATCCTGCGGGATGCACCCGAGACTCCTCCCAGCTCTGTTTCTGAGTGTTTTCTTCCGGTGGTTTAGCGCCCTGTGATCCCAGGTAGCAACCCCAGACTCCTCCAGGGAAGATATCCGAGATGATTTTTCTCCTTGGACAATGCTCCATCCTCTGGGAAGTATCCGAGACTCAATGAATGTATGTCCCTGAGTCTTTATTCCGGTGTTTTGGGGCCCTGTGATCCCGGGTAGCAACCCCAGACTCCTCCAGGGAAGATACCCGAGATGATTTTTCTCCTTGGACAATGCTCCATCTTCTGGGATGCATCTGAGATTCCTCCCAAGTGTCTCCTGCAGACATTTTTCCTGTGGTTTTGGTCCCTGTAATCCCGGGTAGCAAGCCCAGACTCCTCCAGGAAAGATACCCGGGATGATTTTTCTCCTTGGACAATGCTCTATACTCTGGGATGCATCCGAGACTTGTCGCAGCTATGTCCCTGAGTCTTTTTTCTCGCGGTTTATGGTTCTGTCATCCCAGGTAGCAACCCCAGACTCCTCCAGGGAAGACACCCAAGATGATTTTTCTCTCTTGACAGTGGTCCATCCTGCGGGATCTACCCAGAACTCCTCCCAGGCATCTCCCGCAGAGTTTTCTCCAGTGCTTTAGGGCCCTGTGATCCCGGCTAGCAACCCCAGACTCCTCTAGGGAAGATACCCGAGATAATTTTTCTGCTTGGACAATGCTCCATCCTCTGGGAAGCATCCGAGACTCCTTGCAGGTATGTCCCTGAGTGTTTATTCCGGTGCTTTTGGGCCCTGTCATCCCGGGTAGCAACCCCAGACTCCTCCGTGGAAGATACCCAAGTTGATTTTTCTCCTTGGACTATTGTCCATCCTGCGGGATGCACCCGAGACTCTTCCCAGCTCTGTTTCTGAGTGTTTTCTTCCGGTGGTTTAGCGCCCTGTGATCCCGGGTAGCAACCCCAGACTCCTCCAGGGAAGATACCCGAGATGATTTTTCTCCTTGGACAATGCTCCATCCTCTGGGAAGCATCCGAGACTCATTGAAGGTATGTCCCTGAGTCTTTATTCCGGTGTTTTGGGGCCCTGTGATCCCGGGTAGCAACCCCAGACTCCTCCAGGGAAGATACCCGAGATGATTTTTCTCCTTGGACAATGCTCCATCTTCTGGGATGCATCTGAAATTCCTCCCAAGTGTCTCCCGCTGACATTTTTCCTGTGGTTTTGGTCCCTGTAATCCCGGGTAGCAAGCCCAGACTCCTCCAGGAAAGATACCCGGGATGATTTTTCTCCTTGGACAATGCTCTATACTCTGGGATGCATCCGAGACTTGTCGCAGCTATGTCCCTGAGTCTTTTTTCTCGCGGTTTATGGTTCTGTCATCCCAGGTAGCAACCCCAGACTCCTCCAGGGAAGACACCCAAGATGATTTTTCTCTCTTGACAGTGGTCCATCCTGCGGGATCTACCCAGAACTCCTCCCAGGCACCTCCCGCAGAGTTTTCTCCAGTGCTTTAGGGCCCTGTGATCCCGGCTAGCAACCCCAGACTCCTCTAGGGAAGATACCCGAGATAATTTTTCTGCTTGGACAATGCTCCATCTTCTGGGAAGCATCCGAGACTCCTTGCAGGTCTGTCCCTGAGTCTTTATTCCGGTGGTTTAGCGCCCTGTGATCACGGGTAGCAACCCCAGACTCCTCCAGGGAAGATACCCAAGTTGATTTTTCTCCTTGGACAATGCTCCATCTTCTGGGATGCATCTGAGATTCCTCCCAGGCGTCTCCCACAGACATTTTTCCTGTGGTTTGGGTCCCTGTAATCCCGGGTAGCAACCCCAGACTCCTCCAGGGAAGACACCCAAGATGATTTTTCTCTCTTGACAGTGGTCCATCCTGCGGGATCTACCCAGAACTCCTCCCAGGCATCTCCCGCAGAGTTTTCTCCAGTGCTTTAGGGCCCTGTGATCCCGGGTAGCAACCCCAGACTCCTCTAGGGAAGATACCCGAGATAATTTTTCTGCTTGGACAATGCTCCATCCTCTGGGAAGCATCCGAGACTCCTTGCAGGTATGTCCCTGAGTCTTTATTCCGGTGGTTTAGCGCCCTGTGATCACGGGTAGCAACCCCAGACTCCTCCAGGAAAGATACCCGAGATGATTTTTCTCCTTGGACAATGCTCCATTTTCTGGGATGCATCTGAGATTCCTCCCAGGCGTCTCCCACAGACATTTTTCCTGTGGTTTGGGTCCCTGTAATCCCGGGTAGCAACCCCAGACTCGTCCAGGGAAGATACCCGAGATGATTTTTCTCCCTGGACAATGCTCCATCCTCTGGGAAGCATCCGAGACTCCTTGCAGCTTTGTCCCTGAGTGTTTATTCCGGTGCTTTTGGGCCCTTTCATCCCGGGTAGCAACCCCAGACTCCTCCGTGGAAGATACCCAAGTTGATTTTTCTCCTTGGACTATTGTCCATCCTGCGGGATGCACCCGAGACTCCTCCCAGCTCTGTTTCTGAAAGTTGATTTTTCTCCTTGGACTATTGTCCATCCTGCGGGATGCACCCGAGACTCCTCCCAGCTCTGTTTCTGAGTGTTTTCTTCCGGTGATTTAGCGCCCTGTGATCCCAGGTAGCAACCCCAGACTCCTCCAGGGAAGATACCCGAGATGATTTTTCTCCTTGGACAATGCTCCATCCTCTGGGAAGCATCCGAGACTCATTGAAGGTATGTCCCTGAGTCTTTATTCCGGTGTTTTGGGGCCCTGTGATCCCGGGTAGCAACCCCAGACTCCTCCAGGGAAGATACCCGAGATGATTTTTCTCCTTGGACAATGCTCCATCTTCTGGGATGCATCTGAAATTCCTCCCAAGTGTCTCCCGCTGACATTTCTCCTGTGGTTTTGGTCCCTGTAATCCCAGGTAGCAAGCCCAGACTCCTCCAGGAAAGATACCCGGGATGATTTTTCTCCTTGGACAATGCTCTATACTCTGGGATGCATCCGAGACTTGTCGCAGCTATGTCCCTGAGTCTTTTTTCTCGCGGTTTATGGTTCTGTCATCCCAGGTAGCAACCTCAGACTCCTCCAGGGAAGACACCCAAGATGATTTTTCTCTCTTGACAGTGGTCCATCCTGCGGGATCTACCCAGAACTCCTCCCAGGCATCTCCCGCAGAGTTTTCTCCAGTGCTTTAGGGCCCTGTCATCCCGGCTAGCAACCCCAGACTCCTCTAGGGAAGATACCCGAGATAATTTTTCTGCTTGGACAATGCTCCATCCTCTGGGAAGCATCCGAGACTCCTTGCAGGTATGTCCCTGAGTCTTTATTCCGGTGGTTTAGCGCCCTGTGATCAGGGGTAGCAACCCCAGACTCCTCCAGGGAAGATACCCGAGATGATTTTTCTCCCTGGACAATGCTCCATACTCTGGGAATCATCTGAGATTCCTCCCAGGCGTCTCCCACAGACATTTTTCCTGTGGTTTGGGTCCCTGTAATCCCGGGTAGCAACCCCAGACTCCTCCAGGGAAGATACCCGAGATGATTTTTCTCCTTGGACAATGCTCCATCTTCTGGGATGCATCTGAGATTCCTCCCAGGCGTCTCCCACAGACATTTTTCCTGTGGTTTGGGTCCCTGTAATCCCGGGTAGCAACCCCAGACTCCTCCAGGGAAGATACCCGAGATGATTTTTCTCCCTGGACAATGCTCCATCCTCTGGGAAGCATCCGAGACTCCTTGCAGCTTTGTCCCTGAGTGTTTATTCCGGTGCTTTTGGGCCCTGTCATCCCGGCTAGCAACCCCAGACTCCTCTAGGGCAGATACCCAAGTTGATTTTTCTCCTTGGACTATTGTCCATCCTGCGGGATGCACCCGAGACTCCTCCCAGCTCTGTTTCTGAGTGTTTTCTTCCGGTGGTTTAGCGCCCTGTGATCCCAGGTAGCAACCCCAGACTCCTCCAGGGAAGATATCCGAGATGATTTTTCTCCTTGGACAATGCTCCATCCTCTGGGAAGTATCCGAGACTCAATGAATGTATGTCCCTGAGTCTTTATTCCGGTGTTTTGGGGCCCTGTGATCCCGGGTAGCAACCCCAGACTCCTCCAGGGAAGATACCCGAGATGATTTTTCTCCTTGGACAATGCTCCATCTTCTGGGATGCATCTGAGATTCCTCCCACGTGTCTCCCGCAGACATTTTTCCTGTGGTTTTGGTCCCTGTAATCCCGGGTAGCAAGCCCAGACTCCTCCAGGAAAGATACCCGGGATGATTTTTCTCCTTGGACAATGCTCTATACTCTGGGATGCATCCGAGACTTGTCGCAGCTATGTCCCTGAATCTTTTTTCTCGCGGTTTATGGTTCTGTCATCCCAGGTAGCAACCCCAGACTCCTCCAGGGAAGACACCCAAGATGATTTTTCTCTCTTGACAGTGGTCCATCCTGCGGGATCTACCCAGAACTCCTCCCAGGCACCTCCCGCAGAGTTTTCTCCAGTGCTTTAGGGCCCTGTGATCCCGGCTAGCAACCCCAGACTCCTCTAGGGAAGATACCCGAGATAATTTTTCTGCTTGGACAATGCTCCATCTTCTGGGAAGCATCCGAGACTCCTTGCAGGTCTGTCCCTGAGTCTTTATTCCGGTGGTTTAGCGCCCTGTGATCACGGGTAGCAAACCCAGACTCCTCCGTGGAAGATACCCAAGTTGATTTTTCTCCTTGGACAATGCTCCATCTTCTGGGATGCATCTGAGATTCCTCCCAGGCGTCTCCCACAGACATTTTTCCTGTGGTTTGGGTCCCTGTAATCCCGGGTAGCAACCCCAGACTCCTCCAGGGAAGATACCCGAGATGATTTTTCTCCTTGGACAATGCTCCATCTTCTGGGATGCATCTGAGATTCCTCCCAGGCGTCTCCCACAGACATTTTTCCTGTGGTTTGGGTCCCTGTAATCCCGGGTAGCAACCCCAGACTCCTCCAGGGAAGATACCCGAGATGATTTTTCTCCTTGGACAATGCTCCATCTTCTGGGATGCATCTGAGATTCCTCCCAAGTGTCTCCTGCAGACATTTTTCCTGTGCTTTTGGTCCCTGTAATCCCGGGTAGCAAGCCCAGACTCCTCCAGGAAAGATACCCGGGATGATTTTTCTCCTTGGACAATGCTCTATACTCTGGGATGCATCCGAGACTTGTCGCAGCTATGTCCCTGAATCTTTTTTCTCGCGGTTTATGGTTCTGTCATCCCAGGTAGCAACCCCAGACTCCTCCAGGGAAGACACCCAAGATGATTTTTCTCTCTTGACAGTGGTCCATCCTGCGGGATCTACCAAGAACTCCTCCCAGGCACCTCCCGCAGAGTTTTCTCCAGTGCTTTAGGGCCCTGTGATCCCGGCTAGCAACCCCAGACTCCTCTAGGGAAGATACCCGAGATAATTTTTCTGCTTGGACAATGCTCCATCTTCTGGGAAGCATCCGAGACTCCTTGCAGGTCTGTCCCTGAGTCTTTATTCCGGTGGTTTAGCGCCCTGTGATCACGGGTAGCAAACCCAGACTCCTCCAGGGAAGATACCCAAGTTGATTTTTCTCCTTGGACAATGCTCCATCTTCTGGGATGCATCTGAGATTCCTCCCAGGCGTCTCCCACAGACATTTTTCCTGTGGTTTGGGGCCCTGTGATCCCGGGTAGCAACCCCAGACTCCTCCAGGGAAGATACCCGAGATGATTTTTCTCCTTGGACAATGCTCCATCTTCTGGGATGCATCTGAGATTCCTCCCAGGCGTCTCCCACAGACATTTTTCCTGTGGTTTGGGTCCCTGTAATCCCGGGTAGCAACCCCAGACTCCTCCAGGGAAGATACCCGAGATGATTTTTCTCCCTGGACAATGCTCCATCCTCTGGGAAGCATCCGAGACTCCTTGCAGCTTTGTCCCTGAGTGTTTATTCCGGTGCTTTTGGGCCCTTTCATCCCGGCTAGCAACCCCAGACTCCTCTAGGGAAGATACCCGAGATAATTTTTCTGCTTGGACAATGCTCCATCCTCTGGGAAGCATCCGAGACTCCTTGCAGGTATGTCCCTGAGTGTTTATTCCGGTGCTTTTGGGCCCTGTCATCCCGGGTAGCAACCCCAGACTCCTCCGTGGAAGATACCCAAGTTGATTTTTCTCCTTGGACTATTGTCCATCCTGCGGGATGCACCCGAGACTCCTCCCAGCTCTGTTTCTGAAAGTTGATTTTTCTCCTTGGACTATTGTCCATCCTGCGGGATGCACCCGAGACTCTTCCCAGCTCTGTTTCTGAGTGTTTTCTTCCGGTGGTTTAGCGCCCTGTGATCCCGGGTAGCAACCCCAGACTCCTCCAGGGAAGATACCCGAGATGATTTTTCTCCTTGGACAATGCTCCATCCTCTGGGAAGCATCCGAGACTCATTGAAGGTATGTCCCTGAGTCTTTATTCCGGTGTTTTGGGGCCCTGTGATCCCGGGTAGCAACCCCAGACTCCTCCAGGGAAGATACCCGAGATGATTTTTCTCCTTGGACAATGCTCCATCTTCTGGGATGCATCTGAAATTCCTCCCAAGTGTCTCCCGCTGACATTTTTCCTGTGGTTTTGGTCCCTGTAATCCCGGGTAGCAAGCCCAGACTCCTCCAGGAAAGATACCCGGGATGATTTTTCTCCTTGGACAATGCTCTATACTCTGGGATGCATCCGAGACTTGTCGCAGCTATGTCCCTGAGTCTTTTTTCTCGCGGTTTATGGTTCTGTCATCCCAGGTAGCAACCCCAGACTCCTCCAGGGAAGACACCCAAGATGATTTTTCTCTCTTGACAGTGGTCCATCCTGCGGGATCTACCCAGAACTCCTCCCAGGCACCTCCCGCAGAGTTTTCTCCAGTGCTTTAGGGCCCTGTGATCCCGGCTAGCAACCCCAGACTCCTCTAGGGAAGATACCCGAGATAATTTTTCTGCTTGGACAATGCTCCATCTTCTGGGAAGCATCCGAGACTCCTTGCAGGTCTGTCCCTGAGTCTTTATTCCGGTGGTTTAGCGCCCTGTGATCACGGGTAGCAACCCCAGACTCCTCCAGGGAAGATACCCAAGTTGATTTTTCTCCTTGGACAATGCTCCATCTTCTGGGATGCATCTGAGATTCCTCCCAGGCGTCTCCCACAGACATTTTTCCTGTGGTTTGGGTCCCTGTAATCCCGGGTAGCAACCCCAGACTCCTCCAGGGAAGACACCCAAGATGATTTTTCTCTCTTGACAGTGGTCCATCCTGCGGGATCTACCCAGAACTCCTCCCAGGCATCTCCCGCAGAGTTTTCTCCAGTGCTTTAGGGCCCTGTGATCCCGGCTAGCAACCCCAGACTCCTCTAGGGAAGATACCCGAGATAATTTTTCTGCTTGGACAATGCTCCATCCTCTGGGAAGCATCCGAGACTCCTTGCAGGTATGTCCCTGAGTCTTTATTCCGGTGGTTTAGCGCCCTGTGATCACGGGTAGCAACCCCAGACTCCTCCAGGAAAGATACCCGAGATGATTTTTCTCCTTGGACAATGCTCCATTTTCTGGGATGCATCTGAGATTCCTCCCAGGCGTCTCCCACAGACATTTTTCCTGTGGTTTGGGTCCCTGTAATCCCGGGTAGCAACCCCAGACTCGTCCAGGGAAGATACCCGAGATGATTTTTCTCCCTGGACAATGCTCCATCCTCTGGGAAGCATCCGAGACTCCTTGCAGCTTTGTCCCTGAGTGTTTATTCCGGTGCTTTTGGGCCCTTTCATCCCGGGTAGCAACCCCAGACTCCTCCGTGGAAGATACCCAAGTTGATTTTTCTCCTTGGACTATTGTCCATCCTGCGGGATGCACCCGAGACTCCTCCCAGCTCTGTTTCTGAAAGTTGATTTTTCTCCTTGGACTATTGTCCATCCTGCGGGATGCACCCGAGACTCCTCCCAGCTCTGTTTCTGAGTGTTTTCTTCCGGTGATTTAGCGCCCTGTGATCCCAGGTAGCAACCCCAGACTCCTCCAGGGAAGATACCCGAGATGATTTTTCTCCTTGGACAATGCTCCATCCTCTGGGAAGCATCCGAGACTCATTGAAGGTATGTCCCTGAGTCTTTATTCCGGTGTTTTGGGGCCCTGTGATCCCGGGTAGCAACCCCAGACTCCTCCAGGGAAGATACCCGAGATGATTTTTCTCCTTGGACAATGCTCCATCTTCTGGGATGCATCTGAAATTCCTCCCAAGTGTCTCCCGCTGACATTTCTCCTGTGGTTTTGGTCCCTGTAATCCCAGGTAGCAAGCCCAGACTCCTCCAGGAAAGATACCCGGGATGATTTTTCTCCTTGGACAATGCTCTATACTCTGGGATGCATCCGAGACTTGTCGCAGCTATGTCCCTGAGTCTTTTTTCTCGCGGTTTATGGTTCTGTCATCCCAGGTAGCAACCTCAGACTCCTCCAGGGAAGACACCCAAGATGATTTTTCTCTCTTGACAGTGGTCCATCCTGCGGGATCTACCCAGAACTCCTCCCAGGCATCTCCCGCAGAGTTTTCTCCAGTGCTTTAGGGCCCTGTCATCCCGGCTAGCAACCCCAGACTCCTCTAGGGAAGATACCCGAGATAATTTTTCTGCTTGGACAATGCTCCATCCTCTGGGAAGCATCCGAGACTCCTTGCAGGTATGTCCCTGAGTCTTTATTCCGGTGGTTTAGCGCCCTGTGATCAGGGGTAGCAACCCCAGACTCCTCCAGGGAAGATACCCGAGATGATTTTTCTCCCTGGACAATGCTCCATCCTCTGGGAAGCATCTGAGATTCCTCCCAGGCGTCTCCCACAGACATTTTTCCTGTGGTTTGGGTCCCTGTAATCCCGGGTAGCAACCCCAGACTCCTCCAGGGAAGATACCCGAGATGATTTTTCTCCCTGGACAATGCTCCATCCTCTGGGAAGCATCCGAGACTCCTTGCAGCTTTGTCCCTGAGTGTTTATTCCGGTGCTTTTGGGCCCTGTCATCCCGGCTAGCAACCCCAGACTCCTCTAGGGAAGATACCCAAGTTGATTTTTCTCCTTGGACTATTGTCCATCCTGCGGGATGCACCCGAGACTCCTCCCAGCTCTGTTTCTGAGTGTTTTCTTCCGGTGGTTTAGCGCCCTGTGATCCCAGGTAGCAACCCCAGACTCCTCCAGGGAAGATATCCGAGATGATTTTTCTCCTTGGACAATGCTCCATCCTCTGGGAAGTATCCGAGACTCAATGAATGTATGTCCCTGAGTCTTTATTCCGGTGTTTTGGGGCCCTGTGATCCCGGGTAGCAACCCCAGACTCCTCCAGGGAAGATACCCGAGATGATTTTTCTCCTTGGACAATGCTCCATCTTCTGGGATGCATCTGAGATTCCTCCCACGTGTCTACCGCAGACATTTTTCCTGTGGTTTTGGTCCCTGTAATCCCGGGTAGCAAGCCCAGACTCCTCCAGGAAAGATACCCGGGATGATTTTTCTCCTTGGACAATGCTCTATACTCTGGGATGCATCCGAGACTTGTCGCAGCTATGTCCCTGAATCTTTTTTCTCGCGGTTTATGGTTCTGTCATCCCAGGTAGCAACCCCAGACTCCTCCAGGGAAGACACCCAAGATGATTTTTCTCTCTTGACAGTGGTCCATCCTGCGGGATCTACCCAGAACTCCTCCCAGGCACCTCCCGCAGAGTTTTCTCCAGTGCTTTAGGGCCCTGTGATCCCGGCTAGCAACCCCAGACTCCTCTAGGGAAGATACCCGAGATAATTTTTCTGCTTGGACAATGCTCCATCTTCTGGGAAGCATCCGAGACTCCTTGCAGGTCTGTCCCTGAGTCTTTATTCCGGTGGTTTAGCGCCCTGTGATCACGGGTAGCAAACCCAGACTCCTCCGTGGAAGATACCCAAGTTGATTTTTCTCCTTGGACAATGCTCCATCTTCTGGGATGCATCTGAGATTCCTCCCAGGCGTCTCCCACAGACATTTTTCCTGTGGTTTGGGTCCCTGTAATCCCGGGTAGCAACCCCAGACTCCTCCAGGGAAGATACCCGAGATGATTTTTCTCCTTGGACAATGCTCCATCTTCTGGGATGCATCTGAGATTCCTCCCAGGCGTCTCCCACAGACATTTTTCCTGTGGTTTGGGTCCCTGTAATCCCGGGTAGCAACCCCAGACTCCTCCAGGGAAGATACCCGAGATGATTTTTCTCCTTGGACAATGCTCCATCTTCTGGGATGCATCTGAGATTCCTCCCAAGTGTCTCCTGCAGACATTTTTCCTGTGCTTTTGGTCCCTGTAATCCCGGGTAGCAAGCCCAGACTCCTCCAGGAAAGATACCCGGGATGATTTTTCTCCTTGGACAATGCTCTATACTCTGGGATGCATCCGAGACTTGTCGCAGCTATGTCCCTGAATCTTTTTTCTCGCGGTTTATGGTTCTGTCATCCCAGGTAGCAACCCCAGACTCCTCCAGGGAAGACACCCAAGATGATTTTTCTCTCTTGACAGTGGTCCATCCTGCGGGATCTACCAAGAACTCCTCCCAGGCACCTCCCGCAGAGTTTTCTCCAGTGCTTTAGGGCCCTGTGATCCCGGCTAGCAACCCCAGACTCCTCTAGGGAAGATACCCGAGATAATTTTTCTGCTTGGACAATGCTCCATCTTCTGGGAAGCATCCGAGACTCCTTGCAGGTCTGTCCCTGAGTCTTTATTCCGGTGGTTTAGCGCCCTGTGATCACGGGTAGCAAACCCAGACTCCTCCAGGGAAGATACCCAAGTTGATTTTTCTCCTTGGACAATGCTCCATCTTCTGGGATGCATCTGAGATTCCTCCCAGGCGTCTCCCACAGACATTTTTCCTGTGGTTTGGGGCCCTGTGATCCCGGGTAGCAACCCCAGACTCCTCCAGGGAAGATACCCGAGATGATTTTTCTCCTTGGACAATGCTCCATCTTCTGGGATGCATCTGAGATTCCTCCCAGGCGTCTCCCACAGACATTTTTCCTGTGGTTTGGGTCCCTGTAATCCCGGGTAGCAACCCCAGACTCGTCCAGGGAAGATACCCGAGATGATTTTTCTCCCTGGACAATGCTCCATCCTCTGGGAAGCATCCGAGACTCCTTGCAGCTTTGTCCCTGAGTGTTTATTCCGGTGCTTTTGGGCCCTTTCATCCCGGGTAGCAACCCCAGACTCCTCCGTGGAAGATACCCAAGTTGATTTTTCTCCTTGGACTATTGTCCATCCTGCGGGATGCACCCGAGACTCCTCCCAGCTCTGTTTCTGAGTGTTTTCTTCCGGTGGTTTAGCGCCCTGTGATCCCAGGTAGCAACCCCAGACTCCTCCAGGGAAGATATCCGAGATGATTTTTCTCCTTGGACAATGCTCCATCTTCTGGGATGCATCTGAGATTCCTCCCAGGCGTCTCCCACAGACATTTTTCCTGTGGTTTGGGTCCCTGTAATCCCGGGTAGCAACCCCAGACTCCTCCAGGGAAGATACCCGAGATGATTTTTCTCCTTGGACAATGCTCCATCTTCTGGGATGCATCTGAGATTCCTCCCAGGCGTCTCCCACAGACATTTTTCCTGTGGTTTGGGTCCCTGTAATCCCGGGTAGCAACCCCAGACTCCTCCAGGGAAGATACCCGAGATGATTTTTCTCCTTGGACAATGCTCCATCTTCTGGGATGCATCTGAGATTCCTCCCAAGTGTCTCCTGCAGACATTTTTCCTGTGGTTTTGGTCCCTGTAATCCCGGGTAGCAAGCCCAGACTCCTCCAGGAAAGATACCCGGGATGATTTTTCTCCTTGGACAATGCTCTATACTCTGGGATGCATCCGAGACTTGTCGCAGCTATTTCCCTGAGTCTTTTTTCTCGCGGTTTATGGTTCTGTCATCCCAGGTAGCAACCCCAGACTCCTCCAGGGAAGACACCCAAGATGATTTTTCTCTCTTGACAGTGGTCCATCCTGCGGGATCTACCCAGAACTCCTCCCAGGCATCTCCCGCAGAGTTTTCTCCAGTGCTTTAGGGCCCTGTGATCCCGGGTAGCAACCCCAGACTCCTCTAGGGAAGATACCCGAGATAATTTTTCTGCTTGGACAATGCTCCATCCTCTGGGAAGCATCCGAGACTCCTTGCAGGTATGTCCCTGAGTGTTTATTCCGGTGCTTTTGGGCCCTGTCATCCCGGGTAGCAACCCCAGACTCCTCCGTGGAAGATACCCAAGTTGATTTTTCTCCTTGGACTATTGTCCATCCTGCGGGATGCACCCGAGTCTCTTCCCAGCTCTGTTTCTGAGTGTTTTCTTCCGGTGGTTTAGCGCCCTGTGATCCCAGGTAGCAACCCCAGACTCCTCCAGGGAAGATACCCGAGATGATTTTTCTCCTTGGACAATGCTCCATCCTCTGGGAAGCATCCGAGACTCATTGAAGGTATGTCCCTGAGTCTTTATTCCGGTGTTTTGGGGCCCTGTGATCCCGGGTAGCAACCCCAGACTCCTCCAGGGAAGATACCCGAGATGATTTTTCTCCTTGGACAATGCTCCATCTTCTGGGATGCATCTGAGATTCCTCCCAGGCGTCTCCCACAGACATTTTTCCTGTGGTTTGGGTCCCTGTAATCCCGGGTAGCAACCCCAGACTCCTCCAGGGAAGACACCCAAGATGATTTTTCTCTCTTGACAGTGGTCCATCCTGCGGGATCTACCCAGAACTCCTTCCAGGCATCTCCCGCAGAGTTTTCTCCAGTGCTTTAGGGCCCTGTGATCCCGGCTAGCAACCCCAGACTCCTCTAGGGAAGATACCCGAGATAATTTTTCTGCTTGGACAATGCTCCATCCTCTGGGAAGCATCCGAGACTCCTTGCAGGTCTGTCCCTGAGTCTTTATTCCGGTGGTTTAGCGCCCTCTGATCCCGGGTAGCAACCCCAGACTCCTCCAGGGAAGATACCCGAGATGATTTTTCTCCTTGGACAATGCTCCATTTTCTGGGATGCATCTGAGATTCCTCCCAGGCGTCTCCCACAGACATTTTTCCTGTGGTTTGGGTCCCTGTAATCCCGGGTAGCAACCCCAGACTCCTCCAGGGAAGATACCCGAGATGATTTTTCTCCTTGGACAATGCTCCATCCTCTGGGAAGCATCCGAGACTCCTTGCAGCTTTGTCCCTGAGTGTTTATTCCGGTGCTTTTGGGCCCTTTCATCCCGGGTAGCAACCCCAGACTCCTCCGTGGAAGATACCCAAGTTGATTTTTCTCCTTGGACTATTGTCCATCCTGCGGGATGCACCCGAGACTCCTCCCAGCTCTGTTTCTGAGTGTTTTCTTCCGGTGGTTTAGCGCCCTGTGATCCCAGGTAGCAACCCCAGACTCCTCCAGGGAAGATACCCGAGATAATTTTTCTGCTTGGACAATGCTCCATCCTCTGGGAAGTATCCGAGACTCATTGAATGTATGTCCCTGAGTCTTTATTCCGGTGTTTTGGGGCCCTGTGATCCCGGGTAGCAACCCCAGACTCCTCCAGGGAAGATACCCGAGATGATTTTTCTCCTTGGACAATGCTCCATCTTCTGGGATGCATCTGAGATTCCTCCCACGTGTCTCCCGCAGACATTTTTCCTGTGGTTTTGGTCCCTGTAATCCCGGGTAGCAAGCCCAGACTCCTCCAGGAAAGATACCCGGGATGATTTTTCTCCTTGGACAATGCTCTATACTCTGGGATGCATCCGAGACTTGTCGCAGCTATGTCCCTGAGTCTTTTTTCTCGCGGTTTATGGTTCTGTCATCCCAGGTAGCAACCCCAGACTCCTCCAGGGAAGACACCCAAGATGATTTTTCTCTCTTGACAATGGTCCATCCTGCGGGATCTACCCAGAACTCCTCCCAGGCATCTCCCGCAGAGTTTTCTCCAGTGCTTTAGGGCCCTGTGATCCCGGCTAGCAACCCCAGACTCCTCTAGGGAAGATACCCGAGATAATTTTTCTGCTTGGACAATGCTCCATCTTCTGGGAAGCATCCGAGACTCCTTGCAGGTCTGTCCCTGAGTCTTTATTCCGGTGGTTTAGCGCCCTCTGATCCCGGGTAGCAACCCCAGACTCCTCCAGGGAAGATACCCGAGATGATTTTTCTCCTTGGACAATGCTCCATCTTCTGGGATGCATCTGAGATTCATCCCAGGCGTCTCCCACAGACATTTTTCCTGTGGTTTGGGTCCCTGTAATCCCGGGTAGCAACCCCAGACTCCTCCAGGGAAGACACCCAAGATGATTTTTCTCTCTTGACAGTGGTCCATCCTGCGGGATCTACCCAGAACTCCTCCCAGGCATCTCCCGCAGAGTTTTCTCCAGTGCTTTAGGGCCCTGTGATCCCGGCTAGCAACCCCAGACTCCTCTAGGGAAGATACCCGAGATAATTTTTCTGCTTGGACAATGCTCCATCTTCTGGGAAGCATCCGAGACTCCTTGCAGGTATGTCCCTGAGTGTTTATTCCGGTGCTTTTGGGCCCTGTCATCCTGGGTAGCAACCCCAGACTCCTCCGTGGAAGATACCCAAGTTGATTTTTCTCCTTGGACTATTGTCCATCCTGCGGGATGCACCCGAGACTCCTCCCAGCTCTGTTTCTGAGTGTTTTCTTCCGGTGGTTTAGCGCCCTGTGATCCCGGGTAGCAACCCCAGACTCCTCCAGGGAAGATACCCGAGATGATTTTTCTCCTTGGACAATGCTCCATCCTCTGGGAAGCATCCAAGACTCATTGAAGGTATGTCCCTGAGTCTTTATTCCGGTGTTTTGGGGCCCTGTGATCCCGGGTAGCAACCCCAGACTCCTCCAGGGAAGATACCCGAGATGATTTTTCTCCTTGGAAAATGCTCCATCTTCTGGGATGCATCTGAGATTCCTCCCAGGCGTCTCCCACAGACATTTTTCCTGTGGTTTGGGTCCCTGTAATCCCGGGTAGCAACCCCAGACTCCTCCAGGGAAGATACACGAGATGATTTTTCTCCCTGGACAATGCTCCATCCTCTGGGAAGCATCCGAGACTCCTTGCAGCTTTGTCCCTGAGTGTTTATTCCGGTGCTTTTGGGCCCTGTCATCCCGGGTAGCAACCCCAGACTCCTCCGTGGAAGATACCCAAGTTGATTTTTCTCCTTGGACTATTGTCCATCCTGCGGGATGCACCCGAGACTTTTCCCAGCTCTGTTTCTGAGTGTTTTCTTCCGGTGGTTTAGCGCCCTGTGATCCCAGGTAGCAACACCAGACTCCTCCAGGGAAGATATCCGAGATGATTTTTCTCCCTGGACAATGCTCCATCCTCTGGGAAGCATCCGAGACTCCTTGCAGCTTTGTCCCTGAGTGTTTATTCCGGTGCTTTTGGGCCCTGTCATCCCGGGTAGCAACCCCAGACTCCTCCGTGGAAGATACCCAAGTTGATTTTTCTCCTTGGACTATTGTCCATCCTGCGGGATGCACCCGAGACTCTTCCCAGCTCTGTTTCTGAGTGTTTTCTTCCGGTGGTTTAGCGCCCTGTGATCCCGGGTAGCAACCCCAGACTCCTCCAGGGAAGATACCCGAGATGATTTTTCTCCTTGGACAATGCTCCATCCTCTGGGAAGCATCCGAGACTCATTGAAGGTATGTCCCTGAGTCTTTATTCCGGTGTTTTGGGGCCCTGTGATCCCGGGTAGCAACCCCAGACTCCTCCAGGGAAGATACCCGAGATGATTTTTCTCCTTGGACAATGCTCCATCTTCTGGGATGCATCTGAAATTCCTCCCAAGTGTCTCCCGCTGACATTTTTCCTGTGGTTTTGGTCCCTGTAATCCCGGGTAGCAACCCCAGACTCCTCCAGGAAAGATACCCGGGATGATTTTTCTCCTTGGACAATGCTCTATACTCTGGGATGCATCCGAGACTTGTCGCAGCTATGTCCCTGAGTCTTTTTTCTCGCGGTTTATGGTTCTGTCATCCCAGGTAGCAACCTCAGACTCTTCCAGGGAAGACACCCAAGATGATTTTTCTCTCTTGACAGTGGTCCATCCTGCGGGATCTACCCAGAACTCCTCCCAGGCATCTCCCGCAGAGTTTTCTCCAGTGCTTTAGGGCCCTGTGATCCCGGCTAGCAACACCAGACTCCTCCAGGGAAGATACCCGAGATAATTTTTCTGCTTGGACAATGCTCCATGCTCTGGGAAGCATCCGAGACTCCTTGCAGGTATGTCCCTGAGTCTTTATTCCGGTGGTTTAGCGCCCTGTGATCCCGGGTAGCAACCCCAGACTCCTCCAGGGAAGATACCCGAGATGATTTTTCTCCTTGGAAAATGCTCCATCTTCTGGGATGCATCTGAGATTCCTCCCAGGCGTCTCCCACAGACATTTTTCCTGTGGTTTGGGTCCCTGTAATCCCGGGTAGCAACCCCAGACTCCTCCAGGGAAGATACACGAGATGATTTTTCTCCCTGGACAATGCTCCATCCTCTGGGAAGCATCCGAGACTCCTTGCAGGTATGTCCCTGAGTGTTTATTCCGGTGTTTTGGGCCCTGTCATCCCGGGTAGCAACCCCAGACTCCTCCGTGGAAGATACCCAAGTTGATTTTTCTCCTTGGACTATTGTCCATCCTGCGGGATGCACCCGAGACTCCTCCCAGCTCTGTTTCTGAGTGTTTTCTTCCGGTGGTTTAGCGCCCTGTGATCCCAGGTAGCAACCCCAGACTCCTCAAGGGAAGATATCCGAGATGATTTTTCTCCTTGGACAATGCTCCATCCTCTGGGAAGTATCCGAGACTCATTGAATGTATGTCCCTGAGTCTTTATTCCGGTGTTTTGGGGCCCTGTGATCCCGGGTAGCAACCCCAGACTCCTCCAGGGAAGATACCCGAGATGATTTTTCTCCTTGGACAATGCTCCATTTTCTGGGATGCATCTGAGATTCCTCCCAGGCGTCTCCCACAGACATTTTTCCTGTGGTTTGGGTCCCTGTAATCCCGGGTAGCAGCCCCAGACTCCTCCAGGGAAGATACCCGAGATGATTTTTCTTCTTGGAAAATGCTCCATCCTCTGGGAAGCATCCGAGACCCCTTGGAGATATGTCCCTGAGTGTTTATTCCGGTGTTTTGGGGCCCTGTGATCCCGGGTAGCAACCCCAGACTCCTCCAGGGAAGATACCCGAGATGATTTTTCTCCTTGGACAATGCTCCATCTTCTGGGATGCATCTGAGATTCCTCCCACGTGTCTCCCGCAGACATTTTTCCTGTGGTTTTGGTCCCTGTAATCCCGGGTAGCAAGCCCAGACTCCTCCAGGAAAGATACCCGGGATGATTTTTCTCCTTGGACAATGCTCTGTACTCTGGGATGCATCCGAGACTTGTCGCAGCTATGTCCCTGAGTCTTTTTTCTCGCGGTTTATGGTTCTGTCATCCCAGGTAGCAACCCCAGACTCCTCCAGGGAAGACACCCAAGATGATTTTTCTCTCTTGACAGTGGTCCATCCTGCGGGATCTACCCAGAACTCCTCCCAGGCATCTCCCGCAGAGTTTTCTCCAGTGCTTTAGGGCCCTGTGATCCCGGCTAGCAACCCCAGACTCCTCTAGGGAAGATACCCGAGATAATTTTTCTGCTTGGACAATGCTCCATCCTCTGGGAAGCATCCGAGACTCCTTGCAGCTTTGTCCCTGAGTGTTTATTCCGGTGCTTTTGGGCCCTGTGATCCCGGGTAGCAACCCCAGACTCCTCCAGGGAAGATACCCGAGATGATTTTTCTCCTTGGACAATGCTCCATCTTCTGGGATGCATCTGAGATTCCTCCCAAGTGTGTCCTGCAGACATTTTTCCTGTGGTTTTTATCCCTGTAATCCCGGGTAGCAAGCCCAGACTCCTCCAGGAAAGATACCCGGGATGATTTTTCTCCTTGGACAATGCTCTATACTCTGGGATGCATCCGAGACTTGTCGCAGCTATGTCCCTGAGTCTTTATTCTCGCGGTTTATGGTTCTGTCATCCCAGGTAGCAACCCCAGACTCCTCCAGGGAAGACACCCAAGATGATTTTTCTCTCTTGACAGTGGTCCATCCTACGGGATCTACCCAGAACTCCTCCCAGGCATCTCCCGCAGAGTTTTCTCCAGTGCTTTAGGGCCCTGTGATCCCGGCTAGCAACCCCAGACTCCTCTAGGGAAGATACCCGAGATAATTTTTCTGCTTGGACAATGCTCCATCCTCTGGGAAGCATCCGAGACTCCTTGCAGGTATGTCCCTGAGTGTTTATTCCGGTGCTTTTGGGCCCTGTCATCCCGGGTAGCAACCCCAGACTCCTCCGTGGAAGATACCCAAGTTGATTTTTCTCCTTGGACTATTGTCCATCCTGCGGGATGCACCCGAGACTCTTCCCAGCTCTGTTTCTGAGTGTTTTCTTCCGGTGGTTTAGCGCCCTGTGATCCCGGGTAGCAACCCCAGACTCCTCCAGGGAAGATACCCGAGATGATTTTTCTCCTTGGACAATGCTCCATCCTCTGGGAAGCATCCGAGACTCATTGAAGGTATGTCCCTGAGTCTTTATTCCGGTGTTTTGGGGCCCTGTGATCCCGGGTAGCAACCCCAGACTCCTCCAGGGAAGATACCCGAGATGATTTTTCTCCTTGGACAATGCTCCATCTTCTGGGATGCATCTGAAATTCCTCCCAAGTGTCTCCCGCTGACATTTTTCCTGTGGTTTTGGTCCCTGTAATCCCGGGTAGCAAGCCCAGACTCCTCCAGGAAAGATACCCGGGATGATTTTTCTCCTTGGACAATGCTCTATACTCTGGGATGCATCCGAGACTTGTTGCAGCTATGTCCCTGAGTCTTTTTTCTCGCGGTTTATGGTTCTGTCATCCCAGGTAGCAACCTCAGACTCCTCCAGGGAAGACACCCAAGATGATTTTTCTCTCTTGACAGTGGTCCATCCTGCGGGATCTACCCAGAACTCCTCCCAGGCATCTCCCGCAGAGTTTTCTCCAGTGCTTTAGGGCCCTGTGATCCCGGCTAGCAACCCCAGACTCCTCTAGGGAAGATACCCGAGATAATTTTTCTGCTTGGACAATGCTCCATCTTCTGGGAAGCATCCGAGACTCCTTGCAGGTATGTCCCTGAGTCTTTATTCCGGTGGTTTAGCGCCCTGTGATCACGGGTAGCAACCCCAGACTCCTCCAGGGAAGATACCCGAGATGATTTTTCTCCTTGGACAATGCTCCATTTTCTGGGATGCATCTGAGATTCCTCCCAGGCGTCTCCCACAGACATTTTTCCTGTGGTTTGGGTCCCTGTAATCCCGGGTAGCAACCCCAGACTCCTCCAGGGAAGATACCCGAGATGATTTTTCTCCTTGGACAATGCTCCATCCTCTGGGAAGCATCCGAGACTCCTTGCAGCTTTGTCCCTGAGTGTTTATTCCGGTGCTTTTGGGCCCTGTCATCCCGGGTAGCAACCCCAGACTCCTCCGTGGAAGATACCCAAGTTGATTTTTCTCCTTGGACTATTGTCCATCCTGCGGGATGCACCCGAGACTCCTCCCAGCTCTGTTTCTGAGTGTTTTCTTCCGGTGGTTTAGCGCCCTGTGATCCCGGGTAGCAACCCCAGACTCCTCCAGGGAAGATACCCGAGATGATTTTTCTCCTTGGACAATGCTCCATCCTCTGGGAAGCATCCGAGACTCATTGAAGGTATGTCCCTGAGTCTTTATTCCGGTGTTTTGGGGCCCTGTGATCCCGGGTAGCAACCCCAGACTCCTCCAGGGAAGATACCCGAGATGATTTTTCTCCTTGGACAATGCTCCATCTTCTGGGATGCATCTGAAATTCCTCCCAAGTGTCTCCCGCTGACATTTTTCCTGTGGTTTTGGTCCCTGTAATCCCGGGTAGCAAGCCCAGACTCCTCCAGGAAAGATACCCGGGATGATTTTTCTCCTTGGACAATGCTCTATACTCTGGGATGCATCCGAGACTTGTTGCAGCAATGTCCCTGAGTCTTTTTTCTCGCGGTTTATGGTTCTGTCATCCCAGGTAGCAACCCCAGACTCCTCCAGGGAAGACACCCAAGATGATTTTTCTCTCTTGACAGTGGTCCATCCTGCGGGATCTACCCAGAACTCCTCCCAGGCATCTCCCGCAGAGTTTTCTCCAGTGCTTTAGGGCCCTGTGATCCCGGCTAGCAACCCCAGACTCCTCTAGGGAAGATACCCGAGATAATTTTTCTGCTTGGACAATGCTCCATCCTCTGGGAAGCATCCGAGACTCCTTGCAGGTATGTCCCTGAGTCTTTATTCCGGTGGTTTAGCGCCCTGTGATCCCGGGTAGCAACCCCAGACTCCTCCAGGGAAGATACCCGAGATGATTTTTCTCCTTGGACAATGCTCCATCTTCTGGGATGCATCTGAGATTCCTCCCAGGCGTCTCCCACAGACATTTTTCCTGTGGTTTGGGTCCCTGTAATCCCGGGTAGCAACCCCAGACTCCTCCAGGGAAGATACCCGAGATGATTTTTCTCCCTGGACAATGCTCCATCCTCTGGGAAGCATCCGAGACTCCTTGCAGGTATGTCCCTGAGTGTTTATTCCGGTGCTTTTGGGCCCTGTAATCCCGGGTAGCAACCCCAGACTCCTCCGTGGAAGATACCCAAGTTGATTTTTCTCCTTGGACTATTGTCCATCCTGCGGGATGCACCCGAGACTCCTCCCAGCTCTGTTTCTGAGTGTTTTCTTCCGGTGGTTTAGCGCCCTGTGATCCCAGGTAGCAACCCCAGACTCCTCCAGCTAAGACACCCAAGATGATTTTTCTCTCTTGACAGTGGTCCATCCTGCGGGATCTACCCAGAACTCCTCCCAGGCATCTCCCGCAGAGTTTTCTCCAGTGCTTTAGGGCCCTGTGATCCCGGCTAGCAACCCCAGACTCCTCTAGGGAAGATACCCGAGATAATTTTTCTGCTTGGACAATGCTCCATCTTCTGGGAAGCATCCGAGACTCCTTGCAGGTCTGTCCCTGAGTCTTTATTCCGGTGGTTTAGCGCCCTGTGATCCCGGGTAGCAACCCCAGACTCCTCCAGGGAAGATACCCGAGATGATTTTTCTCCTTGGACAATGCTCCATCTTCTGGGATGCATCTGAAATTCCTCCCAAGTGTCTCCCGCTGACATTTTTCCTGTGGTTTTGGTCCCTGTAATCCCGGGTAGCAAGCCCAGACTCCTCCAGGAAAGATACCCGGGATGATTTTTCTCCTTGGACAATGCTCTATACTCTGGGATGCATCCGAGACTTGTTGCAGCTATGTCCCTGAGTCTTTTTTCTCGCGGTTTATGGTTCTGTCATCCCAGGTAGCAACCTCAGACTCCTCCAGGGAAGACACCCAAGATGATTTTTCTCTCTTGACAGTGGTCCATCCTGCGGGATCTACCCAGAACTCCTCCCAGGCATCTCCCGCAGAGTTTTCTCCAGTGCTTTAGGGCCCTGTGATCCCGGCTAGCAACCCCAGACTCCTCTAGGGAAGATACCCGAGATAATTTTTCTGCTTGGACAATGCTCCATCTTCTGGGAAGCATCCGAGACTCCTTGCAGGTATGTCCCTGAGTCTTTATTCCGGTGGTTTAGCGCCCTGTGATCACGGGTAGCAACCCCAGACTCCTCCAGGGAAGATACCCGAGATGATTTTTCTCCTTGGACAATGCTCCATTTTCTGGGATGCATCTGAGATTCCTCCCAGGCGTCTCCAACAGACATTTTTCCTGTGGTTTGGGTCCCTGTAATCCCGGGTAGCAACCCCAGACTCCTCCAGGGAAGATACCCGAGATGATTTTTCTCCTTGGACAATGCTCCATCCTCTGGGAAGCATCCGAGACTCCTTGCAGCTTTGTCCCTGAGTGTTTATTCCGGTGCTTTTGGGCCCTGTAATCCCGGGTAGCAACCCCAGACTCCTCCGTGGAAGATACCCAAGTTGATTTTTCTCCTTGGACTATTGTCCATCCTGCGGGATGCACCCGAGACTCCTCCCAGCTCTGTTTCTGAGTGTTTTCTTCCGGTGGTTTAGCGCCCTGTGATCCCGGGTAGCAACCCCAGACTCCTCCAGGGAAGATACCCGAGATGATTTTTCTCCTTGGACAATGCTCCATCCTCTGGGAAGCATCCGAGACCCCTTGGAGGTATGTCCCTGAGTGTTTATTCCGGTGTTTTGGGGCCCTGTGATCCCGGGTAGCAACCCCAGACTCCTCCAGGGAAGATACCCGAGATGATTTTTCTCCTTGGACAATGCTCCATCTTCTGGGATGCATCTGAGATTCCTCCCAGGCGTCTCCCACAGACATTTTTCCTGTGGTTTGGGTCCCTGTAATCCCGGGTAGCAACCCCAGACTCCTCCAGGGAACATACCCGAGATGATTTTTCTCTCTTGACAGTGGTCCATCCTGCGGGATCTACCCAGAACTCCTCCCAGGCATCTCCCGCAGAGTTTTCTCCAGTGCTTTAGGGCCCTGTGATCCCGGCTAGCAACCCCAGACTCCTCTAGGGAAGATACCCGAGATAATTTTTCTGCTTGGACAATGCTCCATCCTCTGGGAAGCATCCGAGACTCCTTGCAGGTCTGTCCCTGAGTCTTTATTCCGGTGGTTTAGAGCCCTCTGATCCCGGGTAGCAACCCCAGACTCCTCCAGGGAAGATACCCGAGATGATTTTTCTCCTTGGACAATGCTCCATTTTCTGGGATGCATCTGAGATTCCTCCCAGGCGTCTCCCACAGACATTTTTCCTGTGGTTTGGGTCCCTGTAATCCCGGGTAGCAACCCCAGACTCCTCCAGGGAAGATACCCGAGATGATTTTTCTCCTTGGACAATGCTCCATCCTCTGGGAAGCATCCGAGACTCCTTGCAGCTTTGTCCCTGAGTGTTTATTCCGGTGCTTTTGGGCCCTTTCATCCCGGGTAGCAACCCCAGACTCCTCCGTGGAAGATACCCAAGTTGATTTTTCTCCTTGGACTATTGTCCATCCTGCGGGATGCACCCGAGACTCCTCCCAGCTCTGTTTCTGAGTGTTTTCTTCCGGTGGTTTAGCGCCCTGTGATCCCAGGTAGCAACCCCAGACTCCTCCAGGGAAGATATCCGAGATGATTTTTCTCCTTGGACAATGCTCCATCCTCTGGGAAGTATCCGAGACTCATTGAATGTATGTCCCTGAGTCTTTATTCCGGTGTTTTGGGGCCCTGTGATCCCGGGTAGCAACCCCAGACTCCTCCAGGGAAGATACCCGAGATGATTTTTCTCCTTGGACAATGCTCCATCTTCTGGGATGCATCTGAGATTCCTCCCACGTGTCTCCCGCAGACATTTTTCCTGTGGTTTTGGTCCCTGTAATCCCGGGTAGCAAGCCCAGACTCCTCCAGGAAAGATACCCGGGATGATTTTTCTCCTTGGACAATGCTCTATACTCTGGGATGCATCCGAGACTTGTCGCAGCTATGTCCCTGAGTCTTTTTTCTCGCGGTTTATGGTTCTGTCATCCCAGGTAGCAACCCCAGACTCCTCCAGGGAAGACACCCAAGATGATTTTTCTCTCTTGACAATGGTCCATCCTGCGGGATCTACCCAGAACTCCTCCCAGGCATCTCCCGCAGAGTTTTCTCCAGTGCTTTAGGGCCCTGTGATCCCGGCTAGCAACCCCAGACTCCTCTAGGGAAGATACCCGAGATAATTTTTCTGCTTGGACAATGCTCCATCTTCTGGGAAGCATCCGAGACTCCTTGCAGGTCTGTTCCTGAGTCTTTATTCCGGTGGTTTAGCGCCCTCTGATCCCGGGTAGCAACCCCAGACTCCTCCAGGGAAGATACCCGAGATGATTTTTCTCCTTGGACAATGCTCCATCTTCTGGGATGCATCTGAGATTCATCCCAGGCGTCTCCCACAGACATTTTTCCTGTGGTTTGGGTCCCTGTAATCCCGGGTAGCAACCCCAGACTCCTCCAGGGAAGACACCCAAGATGATTTTTCTCTCTTGACAGTGGTCCATCCTGCGGGATCTACCCAGAACTCCTCCCAGGCATCTCCCGCAGAGTTTTCTCCAGTGCTTTAGGGCCCTGTGATCCCGGCTAGCAACCCCAGACTCCTCTAGGGAAGATACCCGAGATAATTTTTCTGCTTGGACAATGCTCCATCTTCTGGGAAGCATCCGAGACTCCTTGCAGGTATGTCCCTGAGTGTTTATTCCGGTGCTTTTGGGCCCTGTCATCCTGGGTAGCAACCCCAGACTCCTCCGTGGAAGATACCCAAGTTGATTTTTCTCCTTGGACTATTGTCCATCCTGCGGGATGCACCCGAGACTCCTCCCAGCTCTGTTTCTGAGTGTTTTCTTCCGGTGGTTTAGCGCCCTGTGATCCCGGGTAGCAACCCCAGACTCCTCCAGGGAAGATACCCGAGATGATTTTTCTCCTTGGACAATGCTCCATCCTCTGGGAAGCATCCAAGACTCATTGAAGGTATGTCCCTGAGTCTTTATTCCGGTGTTTTGGGGCCCTGTGATCCCGGGTAGCAACCCCAGACTCCTCCAGGGAAGATACCCGAGATGATTTTTCTCCTTGGAAAATGCTCCATCTTCTGGGATGCATCTGAGATTCCTCCCAGGCGTCTCCCACAGACATTTTTCCTGTGGTTTGGGTCCCTGTAATCCCGGGTAGCAACCCCAGACTCCTCCAGGGAAGATACACGAGATGATTTTTCTCCCTGGACAATGCTCCATCCTCTGGGAAGCATCCGAGACTCCTTGCAGCTTTGTCCCTGAGTGTTTATTCCGGTGCTTTTGGGCCCTGTGATCCCGGGTAGCAACCCCAGACTCCTCCGTGGAAGATACCCAAGTTGATTTTTCTCCTTGGACTATTGTCCATCCTGCGGGATGCACCCGAGACTTTTCCCAGCTCTGTTTCTGAGTGTTTTCTTCCGGTGGTTTAGCGCCCTGTGATCCCGGGTAGCAACCCCAGACTCCTCCAGGGAAGATACCCGAGATGATTTTTCTCCTTGGACAATGCTCCATCCTCTGGGAAGCATCCGAGACTCCTTGCAGCTTTGTCCCTGAGTGTTTATTCCGGTGCTTTTGGGCCCTGTCATCCCGGGTAGCAACCCCAGACTCCTCCGTGGAAGATACCCAAGTTGATTTTTCTCCTTGGACTATTGTCCATCCTGCGGGATGCACCCGAGACTCTTCCCAGCTCTGTTTCTGAGTGTTTTCTTCCGGTGGTTTAGCGCCCTGTGATCCCGGGTAGCAACCCCAGACTCCTCCAGGGAAGATACCCGAGATGATTTTTCTCCTTGGACAATGCTCCATCCTCTGGGAAGCATCCGAGACTCATTGAAGGTATGTCCCTGAGTCTTTATTCCGGTGTTTTGGGGCCCTGTGATCCCGGGTAGCAACCCCAGACTCCTCCAGGGAAGATACCCGAGATGATTTTTCTCCTTGGACAATGCTCCATCTTCTGGGATGCATCTGAAATTCCTCCCAAGTGTCTCCCGCTGACATTTTTCCTGTGGTTTTGGTCCCTGTAATCCCGGGTAGCAACCCCAGACTCCTCCAGGAAAGATACCCGGGATGATTTTTCTCCTTGGACAATGCTCTATACTCTGGGATGCATCCGAGACTTGTCGCAGCTATGTCCCTGAGTCTTTTTTCTCGCGGTTTATGGTTCTGTCATCCCAGGTAGCAACCTCAGACTCTTCCAGGGAAGACACCCAAGATGATTTTTCTCTCTTGACAGTGGTCCATCCTGCGGGATCTACCCAGAACTCCTCCCAGGCATCTCCCGCAGAGTTTTCTCCAGTGCTTTAGGGCCCTGTGATCCCGGCTAGCAACACCAGACTCCTCCAGGGAAGATACCCGAGATAATTTTTCTGCTTGGACAATGCTCCATGCTCTGGGAAGCATCCGAGACTCCTTGCAGGTATGTCCCTGAGTCTTTATTCCGGTGGTTTAGCGCCCTGTGATCCCGGGTAGCAACCCCAGACTCCTCCAGGGAAGATACCCGAGATGATTTTTCTCCTTGGAAAATGCTCCATCTTCTGGGATGCATCTGAGATTCCTCCCAGGCGTCTCCCACAGACATTTTTCCTGTGGTTTGGGTCCCTGTAATCCCGGGTAGCAACCCCAGACTCCTCCAGGGAAGATACACGAGATGATTTTTCTCCCTGGACAATGCTCCATCCTCTGGGAAGCATCCGAGACTCCTTGCAGGTATGTCCCTGAGTGTTTATTCCGGTGCTTTTGGGCCCTGTCATCCCGGGTAGCAACCCCAGACTCCTCCGTGGAAGATACCCAAGTTGATTTTTCTCCTTGGACTATTGTCCATCCTGCGGGATGCACCCGAGACTCCTCCCAGCTCTGTTTCTGAGTGTTTTCTTCCGGTGGTTTAGCGCCCTGTGATCCCAGGTAGCAACCCCAGACTCCTCCAGGGAAGATATCCGAGATGATTTTTCTCCTTGGACAATGCTCCATCCTCTGGGAAGTATCCGAGACTCATTGAATGTATGTCCCTGAGTCTTTATTCCGGTGTTTTGGGGCCCTGTGATCCCGGGTAGCAACCCCAGACTCCTCCAGGGAAGATACCCGAGATGATTTTTCTCCTTGGACAATGCTCCATTTTCTGGGATGCATCTGAGATTCCTCCCAGGCGTCTCCCACAGACATTTTTCCTGTGGTTTGGGTCCCTGTAATCCCGGGTAGCAGCCCCAGACTCCTCCAGGGAAGATACCCGAGATGATTTTTCTTCTTGGAAAATGCTCCATCCTCTGGGAAGCATCCGAGACCCCTTGGAGGTATGTCCCTGAGTGTTTATTCCGGTGTTTTGGGGCCCTGTGATCCCGGGTAGCAACCCCAGACTCCTCCAGGGAAGATACCCGAGATGATTTTTCTCCTTGGACAATGCTCCATCTTCTGGGATGCATCTGAGATTCCTCCCAAGTGTGTCCTGCAGACATTTTTCCTGTGGTTTTTATCCCTGTAATCCCGGGTAGCAAGCCCAGACTCCTCCAGGAAAGATACCCGGGATGATTTTTCTCCTTGGACAATGCTCTATACTCTGGGATGCATCCGAGACTTGTCGCAGCTATGTCCCTGAGTCTTTATTCTCGCGGTTTATGGTTCTGTCATCCCAGGTAGCAACCCCAGACTCCTCCAGGGAAGACACCCAAGATGATTTTTCTCTCTTGACAGTGGTCCATCCTACGGGATCTACCCAGAACTCCTCCCAGGCATCTCCCGCAGAGTTTTCTCCAGTGCTTTAGGGCCCTGTGATCCCGGCTAGCAACCCCAGACTCCTCTAGGGAAGATACCCGAGATAATTTTTCTGCTTGGACAATGCTCCATCCTCTGGGAAGCATCCGAGACTCCTTGCAGGTATGTCCCTGAGTGTTTATTCCGGTGCTTTTGGGCCCTGTCATCCCGGGTAGCAACCCCAGACTCCTCCGTGGAAGATACCCAAGTTGATTTTTCTCCTTGGACTATTGTCCATCCTGCGGGATGCACCCGAGACTCTTCCCAGCTCTGTTTCTGAGTGTTTTCTTCCGGTGGTTTAGCGCCCTGTGATCCCGGGTAGCAACCCCAGACTCCTCCAGGGAAGATACCCGAGATGATTTTTCTCCTTGGACAATGCTCCATCCTCTGGGAAGCATCCGAGACTCATTGAAGGTATGTCCCTGAGTCTTTATTCCGGTGTTTTGGGGCCCTGTGATCCCGGGTAGCAACCCCAGACTCCTCCAGGGAAGATACCCGAGATGATTTTTCTCCTTGGACAATGCTCCATCTTCTGGGATGCATCTGAAATTCCTCCCAAGTGTCTCCCGCTGACATTTTTCCTGTGGTTTTGGTCCCTGTAATCCCGGGTAGCAAGCCCAGACTCCTCCAGGAAAGATACCCGGGATGATTTTTCTCCTTGGACAATGCTCTATACTCTGGGATGCATCCGAGACTTGTTGCAGCTATGTCCCTGAGTCTTTTTTCTCGCGGTTTATGGTTCTGTCATCCCAGGTAGCAACCTCAGACTCCTCCAGGGAAGACACCCAAGATGATTTTTCTCTCTTGACAGTGGTCCATCCTGCGGGATCTACCCAGAACTCCTCCCAGGCATCTCCCGCAGAGTTTTCTCCAGTGCTTTAGGGCCCTGTGATCCCGGCTAGCAACCCCAGACTCCTCTAGGGAAGATACCCGAGATAATTTTTCTGCTTGGACAATGCTCCATCTTCTGGGAAGCATCCGAGACTCCTTGCAGGTATGTCCCTGAGTCTTTATTCCGGTGGTTTAGCGCCCTGTGATCACGGGTAGCAACCCCAGACTCCTCCAGGGAAGATACCCGAGATGATTTTTCTCCTTGGACAATGCTCCATTTTCTGGGATGCATCTGAGATTCCTCCCAGGCGTCTCCCACAGACATTTTTCCTGTGGTTTGGGTCCCTGTAATCCCGGGTAGCAACCCCAGACTCCTCCAGGGAAGATACCCGAGATGATTTTTCTCCTTGGACAATGCTCCATCCTCTGGGAAGCATCCGAGACTCCTTGCAGCTTTGTCCCTGAGTGTTTATTCCGGTGCTTTTGGGCCCTGTCATCCCGGGTAGCAACCCCAGACTCCTCCAGGGAAGATACCCAAGTTGATTTTTCTCCTTGGACTATTGTCCATCCTGCGGGATGCACCCGAGACTCCTCCCAGCTCTGTTTCTGAGTGTTTTCTTCCGGTGGTTTAGCGCCCTGTGATCCCGGGTAGCAACCCCAGACTCCTCCAGGGAAGATACCCGAGATGATTTTTCTCCTTGGACTATTGTCCATCCTGCGGGATGCACCCGAGACTCCTCCCAGCTCTGTTTCTGAGTGTTTTCTTCCGGTGGTTTAGCGCCCTGTGATCCCAGGTAGCAACCCCAGACTCCTCCAGCTAAGACACCCAAGATGATTTTTCTCTCTTGACAGTGGTCCATCCTGCGGGATCTACCCAGAACTCCTCCCAGGCATCTCCCGCAGAGTTTTCTCCAGTGCTTTAGGGCCCTGTGATCCCGGCTAGCAACCCCAGACTCCTCTAGGGAAGATACCCGAGATAATTTTTCTGCTTGGACAATGCTCCATCTTCTGGGAAGCATCCGAGACTCCTTGCAGGTCTGTCCCTGAGTCTTTATTCCGGTGGTTTAGCGCCCTGTGATCCCGGGTAGCAACCCCAGACTCCTCCAGGGAAGATACCCGAGATGATTTTTCTCCTTGGACAATGCTCCATCTTCTGGGATGCATCTGAAATTCCTCCCAAGTGTCTCCCGCTGACATTTTTCCTGTGGTTTTGGTCCCTGTAATCCCGGGTAGCAAGCCCAGACTCCTCCAGGAAAGATACCCGGGATGATTTTTCTCCTTGGACAATGCTCTATACTCTGGGATGCATCCGAGACTTGTTGCAGCAATGTCCCTGAGTCTTTTTTCTCGCGGTTTATGGTTCTGTCATCCCAGGTAGCAACCCCAGACTCCTCCAGGGAAGACACCCAAGATGATTTTTCTCTCTTGACAGTGGTCCATCCTGCGGGATCTACCCAGAACTCCTCCCAGGCATCTCCCGCAGAGTTTTCTCCAGTGCTTTAGGGCCCTGTGATCCCGGCTAGCAACCCCAGACTCCTCTAGGGAAGATACCCGAGATAATTTTTCTGCTTGGACAATGCTCCATCCTCTGGGAAGCATCCGAGACTCCTTGCAGGTATGTCCCTGAGTCTTTATTCCGGTGGATTAGCGCCCTGTGATCCCGGGTAGCAACCCCAGACTCCTCCAGGGAAGATACCCGAGATGATTTTTCTCCTTGGACAATGCTCCATCTTCTGGGATGCATCTGAGATTCCTCCCAGGCGTCTCCCACAGACATTTTTCCTGTGGTTTGGGTCCCTGTAATCCCGGGTAGCAACCCCAGACTCCTCCAGGGAAGATACCCGAGATGATTTTTCTCCCTGGACAATGCTCCATCCTCTGGGAAGCATCCGAGACTCCTTGCAGGTATGTCCCTGAGTGTTTATTCCGGTGCTTTTGGGCCCTGTAATCCCGGGTAGCAACCCCAGACTCCTCCGTGGAAGATACCCAAGTTGATTTTTCTCCTTGGACTATTGTCCATCCTGCGGGATGCACCCGAGACTCCTCCCAGCTCTGTTTCTGAGTGTTTTCTTCCGGTGGTTTAGCGCCCTGTGATCCCAGGTAGCAACCCCAGACTCCTCCAGCTAAGACACCCAAGATGATTTTTCTCTCTTGACAGTGGTCCATCCTGCGGGATCTACCCAGAACTCCTCCCAGGCATCTCCCGCAGAGTTTTCTCCAGTGCTTTAGGGCCCTGTGATCCCGGCTAGCAACCCCAGACTCCTCTAGGGAAGATACCCGAGATAATTTTTCTGCTTGGACAATGCTCCATCTTCTGGGAAGCATCCGAGACTCCTTGCAGGTCTGTCCCTGAGTCTTTATTCCGGTGGTTTAGCGCCCTGTGATCCCGGGTAGCAACCCCAGACTCCTCCAGGGAAGATACCCGAGATGATTTTTCTCCTTGGACAATGCTCCATCTTCTGGGATGCATCTGAAATTCCTCCCAAGTGTCTCCCGCTGACATTTTTCCTGTGGTTTTGGTCCCTGTAATCCCGGGTAGCAAGCCCAGACTCCTCCAGGAAAGATACCCGGGATGATTTTTCTCCTTGGACAATGCTCTATACTCTGGGATGCATCCGAGACTTGTTGCAGCTATGTCCCTGAGTCTTTTTTCTCGCGGTTTATGGTTCTGTCATCCCAGGTAGCAACCTCAGACTCCTCCAGGGAAGACACCCAAGATGATTTTTCTCTCTTGACAGTGGTCCATCCTGCGGGATCTACCCAGAACTCCTCCCAGGCATCTCCCGCAGAGTTTTCTCCAGTGCTTTAGGGCCCTGTGATCCCGGCTAGCAACCCCAGACTCCTCTAGGGAAGATACCCGAGATAATTTTTCTGCTTGGACAATGCTCCATCTTCTGGGAAGCATCCGAGACTCCTTGCAGGTATGTCCCTGAGTCTTTATTCCGGTGGTTTAGCGCCCTGTGATCACGGGTAGCAACCCCAGACTCCTCCAGGGAAGATACCCGAGATGATTTTTCTCCTTGGACAATGCTCCATTTTCTGGGATGCATCTGAGATTCCTCCCAGGCGTCTCCAACAGACATTTTTCCTGTGGTTTGGGTCCCTGTAATCCCGGGTAGCAACCCCAGACTCCTCCAGGGAAGATACCCGAGATGATTTTTCTCCTTGGACAATGCTCCATCCTCTGGGAAGCATCCGAGACTCCTTGCAGCTTTGTCCCTGAGTGTTTATTCCGGTGCTTTTGGGCCCTGTAATCCCGGGTAGCAACCCCAGACTCCTCCGTGGAAGATACCCAAGTTGATTTTTCTCCTTGGACTATTGTCCATCCTGCGGGATGCACCCGAGACTCCTCCCAGCTCTGTTTCTGAGTGTTTTCTTCCGGTGGTTTAGCGCCCTGTGATCCCAGGTAGCAACCCCAGACTCCTCCAGGGAAGATACCCGAGATGATTTTTCTCCTTGGACAATGCTCCATCCTCTGGGAAGCATCCGAGACCCCTTGGAGGTATGTCCCTGAGTGTTTATTCCGGTGTTTTGGGGCCCTGTGATCCCGGGTAGCAACCCCAGACTCCTCCAGGGAAGATACCCGAGATGATTTTTCTCCTTGGACAATGCTCCATCTTCTGGGATGCATCTGAGATTCCTCCCAAGTGTCTCCTGCAGACATTTTTCCTGTGGTTTTGGTCCCTGTAATCCCGGGTAGCAAGCCCAGACTCCTCCAGGAAAGATACCCGGGATGATTTTTCTCCTTGGACAATTCTCTATACTCTGGGATGCATCCGAGACTTGTCGCAGCTATGTCCCTGAGTCTTTTTTCTCGCGGTTTATGGTTCTGTCATCCCAGGTAGCAACCCCAGACTCCTCCAGGGAAGACACCCAAGATGATTTTTCTCTCTTGACAGTGGTCCATCCTGCGGGATCTACCCAGAACTCCTCCCAGGCATCTCCCGCAGAGTTTTCTCCAGTGCTTTAGGGCCCTGTGATCCCGGCTAGCAACCCCAGACTCCTCTAGGGAAGATACCCGAGATAATTTTTCTGCTTGGACAATGCTCCATCCTCTGGGAAGCATCCGAGACTCCTTGCAGGTATGTCCCTGAGTGTTTATTCCGGTGCTTTTGGGCCCTGTCATCCCGGGTAGCAACCCCAGACTCCTCCGTGGAAGATACCCAAGTTGATTTTTCTCCTTGGAATATTGTCTATCCTGCGGGATGCACCCGAGACTCTTCCCAGCTCTGTTTCTGAGTGTTTTCTTCCGGTGGTTTAGCGCCCTGTGATCCCGGGTAGCAACCCCAGACTCCTCCAGGGAAGATACCCGAGATGATTTTTCTCCTTGGACAATGCTCCATCCTCTGGGAAGCATCCGAGACTCATTGAAGGTATGTCCCTGAGTCTTTATTCCGGTGTTTTGGGGCCCTGTGATCCCGGGTAGCAACCCCAGACTCCTCCAGGGAAGATACCCGAGATGATTTTTCTCCTTGGACAATGCTCAATCTTCTGGGATGCATCTGAAATTCCTCCCAAGTGTCTCCCGCTGACATTTTTCCTGTGGTTTTGGTCCCTGTAATCCCGGGTAGCAAGCCCAGACTCCTCCAGGAAAGATACCCGGGATGATTTTTCTCCTTGGACAATGCTCTATACTCTGGGATGCATCCGAGACTTGTCGCAGCTATGTCCCTGAGTCTTTTTTCTCGCGGTTTATGGTTCTGTCATCCCAGGTAGCAACCTCAGACTCCTCCAGGGAAGACACCCAAGATGATTTTTCTCTCTTGACAGTGGTCCATCCTGCGGGATCTACCCAGAACTCCTCCCAGGCATCTCCCGCAGAGTTTTCTCCAGTGCTTTAGGGCCCTGTGATCCCGGCTAGCAACCCCAGACTCCTCTAGGGAAGATACCCGAGATAATTTTTCTGCTTGGACAATGCTCCATCCTCTGGGAAGCATCCGAGACTCCTTGCAGGTCTGTCCCTGAGTCTTTATTCCGGTGGTTTGGCGCCCTGTGATCACGGGTAGCAACCCCAGACTCCTCCAGGGAAGATACCCGAGATGATTTTTCTCCTTGGACAATGCTCCATCTTCTGGGATGCATCTGAGATTCCTCCCAGGCGTCTCCCACAGACATTTTTCCTGTGGTTTGGGTCACTGTAATCCCGGGTAGCAAGCCCAGACTCCTCCAGGGAAGATACCCGAGATGATTTTTCTCCCTGGACAATGCTCCATCCTCTGGGAAGCATCCGAGACTCCTTGCAGCTTTGTCCCTGAGTGTTTATTCCGGTGCTTTTGGGCCCTGTCATCCCGGGTAGCAACCCCAGACTCCTCCAGGGAAGATACCCAAGTTGATTTTTCTCCTTGGACTATTGTCCATCCTGCGGGATGCACCCGAGACTCCTCCCAGCTCTGTTTCTGAGTGTTTTCTTCCAGTGGTTTAGCGCCCTGTGATCCCAGGTAGCAACCCCAGACTCCTCCAGGGAAGATATCCGAGATGATTTTTCTCCTTGGACAATGCTCCATCCTCTGGGAAGCATCCGAGACCCCTTGGAGGTATATCCCTGAGTGTTTATTCCGGTGTTTTCGGGCCCTGTGATCCCGGGTAGCAACCCCAGACTCCTCCAGGGAAGATACCCGAGATGATTTTTCTCCTTGGACAATGCTCCATCTTCTGGGATGCATCTGAGATTCCTCCCAAGTGTCTCCCACAGACATTTTTCCTGTGGTTTGGGTCCCTGTAATCCCGCGTAGCAACCCCAGACTCCTCCAGGGAAGATACCCGAGATGATTTTTCTCCCTGGACAATGCTCCATCTTCTGGGAAGCATCCGAGACTCCTTGCAGGTATGTCCCTGAGTGTTTATTCCGGTGCTTTTGGGCCCTGTCATCCCGGGTAGCAACCCCAGACTCCTCCAGGGAAGATACCCGAGATGATTTTTCTCCTTGGACAATGCTCCATCTTCTGGGATGCATCTGAGATTCCTCCCAGGCGTCTCCCACAGACATTTTTCCTGTGGTTTGGGTCCCTGTAATCCCGGGTAGCAAGCCCAGACTCCTCCAGGGAAGATACCCGAGATGATTTTTCTCCCTGGACAATGCTCCATCCTCTGGGAAGCATCCGAGACTCCTTGCAGCTTTGTCCCTGAGTGTTTATTCCGGTGCTTTTGGGCCCTGTCATCCCGGGTAGCAACCCCAGACTCCTCCAGGGAAGATACCCAAGTTGATTTTTCTCCTTGGACTATTGTCCATCCTGCGGGATGCACCCGAGACTCCTCCCAGCTCTGTTTCTGAGTGTTTTCTTCCAGTGGTTTAGCGCCCTGTGATCCCAGGTAGCAACCCCAGACTCCTCCAGGGAAGATATCCGAGATGATTTTTCTCCTTGGACAATGCTCCATCCTCTGGGAAGCATCCGAGACCCCTTGGAGGTATGTCCCTGAGTGTTTATTCCGGTGTTTTCGGGCCCTGTGATCCCGGGTAGCAACCCCAGACTCCTCCAGGGAAGATACCCGAGATGATTTTTCTCCTTGGACAATGCTCCATCTTCTGGGATGCATCTGAGATTCCTCCCAAGTGTCTCCCACAGACATTTTTCCTGTGGTTTGGGTCCCTGTAATCCCGCGTAGCAACCCCAGACTCCTCCAGGGAAGATACCCGAGATGATTTTTCTCCCTGGACAATGCTCCATCTTCTGGGAAGCATCCGAGACTCCTTGCAGGTATGTTCCTGAGTGTTTATTCCGGTGCTTTTGGGCCCTGTCATCCCGGGTAGCAACCCCAGACTCCTCCAGGAAAGATACCCGGGATGATTTTTCTCCTTGGACAATGCTCTATACTCTGGGATGCATCCGAGACTTGTCGCAGCTATGTCCCTGAGTCTTTTTTCTCACGTTTTATGGTTCTGTCATCCCGGCTAGCAACCCCAGACTCCTCCAGGGAAGACACCCAAGATGATTTTTCTCTCTTGACAGTGGTCCATCCTGCGGGATCTACCCAGAACTCCTCCCAGGCATCTCCCGCAGAGTTTTCTCCAGTGCTTTAGGGCCCTGTGATCCCGGCTAGCAACCCCAGACTCCTCTAGGGAAGATACCCGAGATAATTTTTCTGCTTGGACAATGCTCCATCCTCTGGGAAGCATCCGAGACTCCTTGCAGGTATGTCCCTGAGTGTTTATTCCGGTGCTTTTGGGCCCTGTCATCCCGGGTAGCAACCCCAGACTCCTCCAGGGAAGATACCCAAGTTGATTTTTCTCCTTGGACTATTGTCCATCCTGCGGGATGCACCCGAGACTCCACCCAGCTCTGTTTCTGAGTGTTTTCTTCCGGTGTTTTCGGGCCCTGTGATCCCGGGTAGCAACCCCAGACTCCTCCAGGGAAGATACCCGAGATGATTTTTCTCCTTGGACAATGCTCCATCTTCTGGGATGCATCTGAAATTCCTCCCAAGTGTCTCCCGCTGACATTTTTCCTGTGGTTTTGGTCCCTGTAATCCCGGGTAGCAACCCCAGACTCCTCCAGGAAAGATACCCGGGATGATTTTTCTCCTTGGACAATGCTCTATACTCTGGGATGCATCTGAGACTTGTTGCAGCTATGTCACTGAGTCTTTTTTCTCGCGGTTTATGGTTCTGTCATCCCAGGTAGCAACCTCAGACTCCTCCAGGGAAGACACCCAAGATGATTTTTCTCTCTTGACAGTGGTCCATCCTGCGGGATCTACCCAGAACTCCTCCCAGGCATCTCCCGCAGAGTTTTCTCCAGTGCTTTAGGGCCCTGTGATCCCGGCTAGCAACCCCAGACTCCTCTAGGGAAGATACCCGAGATAATTTTTCTGCTTGGACAATGCTCCATCTTCTCGGAAGCATCCGAGACTCCTTGCAGGTCTGTCCCTGAGTCTTTATTCCGGTGGTTTAGCGCCCTGTGATCCCGGGTAGCAACCCCAGACTCCTCCAGGGAAGATACCCGAGATGATTTTTCTCCTTGGACAATGCTCCATCTTCTGGGATGCATCTGAGATTCCTCCCAGGCGTCTCCCACAGACATTTTTCCTGTGGTTTGGGTCCCTGTAATCCCGGGTAGCAACCCCAGACTCCTCCAGGGAAGATACCCGAGATGATTTTTCTCCTTGGACAATGCTCCATCCTCTGGGAAGCATCCGAGACTCCTTGCAGGTATGTCCCTGAGTGTTTATTCCGGTGCTTTTGGGCCCTGTCATCCCGGGTAGCAACCCCAGACTCCGCCAGGGAAGATACCCAAGTTGATTTTTCTCCTTGGACTATTGTCCATCCTGCGGGATGCACCCGAGACTCCTCCCAGCTCTGTTTCTGAGTGTTTTCTTCCAGTGGTTTAGCGCCCTGTGATCCCAGGTAGCAACCCCAGACTCCTCCAGGGAAGATATCCGAGCTGATTTTTCTCCTTGGACAATGCTCCATCCTCTGGGAAGCATCCGAGACCCCTTGGAGGTATGTCCCTGAGTCTTTATTCCGGTGGTTTAGCGCCCTGTGATCCCGGGTAGCAACCCCAGACTCCTCCAGGGAAGATACCCGAGATGATTTTTCTCCTTGGACAATGCTCCATCTTCTGGGATGCATCTGAGATTCCTCCCAAGTGTCTCCCACAGACATTTTTCCTGTGGTTTGGGTCCCTGTAATCCCGCGTAGCAACCCCAGACTCCTCCAGGGAAGATACCCGAGATGATTTTTCTCCCTGGACAATGCTCCATCTTCTGGGAAGCATCCGAGACTCCTTGCAGGTATGTTCCTGAGTGTTTATTCCGGTGCTTTTGGGCCCTGTCATCCCGGGTAGCAACCCCAGACTCCTCCAGGAAAGATACCCGGGATGATTTTTCTCCTTGGACAATGCTCTATACTCTGGGATGCATCCGAGACTTGTCGCAGCTATGTCCCTGAGTCTTTTTTCTCACGGTTTATGGTTCTGTCATCCCAGGTAGCAACCCCAGACTCCTCCAGGGAAGACACCCAAGATGATTTTTCTCTCTTGACAGTGGTCCATCCTGCGGGATCTACCCAGAACTCCTCCCAGGCATCTCCCGCAGAGTTTTCTCCAGTGCTTTAGGGCCCTGTGATCCCGGCTAGCAACCCCAGACTCCTCTAGGGAAGATACCCGAGATAATTTTTCTGCTTGGACAATGCTCCATCCTCTGGGAAGCATCCGAGACTCCTTGCAGGTATGTCCCTGAGTGTTTATTCCGGTGCTTTTGGGCCCTGTCATCCCGGGTAGCAACCCCAGACTCCTCCAGGGAAGATACCCAAGTTGATTTTTCTCCTTGGACTATTGTCCATCCTGCGGGATGCACCCGAGACTCCACCCAGCTCTGTTTCTGAGTGTTTTCTTCCGGTGTTTTCGGGCCCTGTGATCCCGGGTAGCAACCCCAGACTCCTCCAGGGAAGATACCCGAGATGATTTTTCTCCTTGGACAATGCTCCATCTTCTGGGATGCATCTGAAATTCCTCCCAAGTGTCTCCCGCTAACATTTTTCCTGTGGTTTTGGTCCCTGTAATCCCGGGTAGCAAGCCCAGACTCCTCCAGGAAAGATACCCGGGATGATTTTTCTCCTTGGACAATGCTCTATACTCTGGGATGCATCTGAGACTTGTTGCAGCTATGTCACTGAGTCTTTTTTCTCGCGGTTTATGGTTCTGTCATCCCAGGTAGCAACCTCAGACTCCTCCAGGGAAGACACCCAAGATGATTTTTCTCTCTTGACAGTGGTCCATCCTGCGGGATCTACCCAGAACTCCTCCCAGGCATCTCCCGCAGAGTTTTCTCCAGTGCTTTAGGGCCCTGTGATCCCGGCTAGCAACCCCAGACTCCTCTAGGGAAGATACCCGAGATAATTTTTCTGCTTGGACAATGCTCCATCCTCTGGGAAGCATCCGAGACTCCTTGCAGGTATGTCCCTGAGTCTTTATTCCGGTGGTTTAGCGCCCTGTGATCCCGGGTAGCAACCCCAGACTCCTCCAGGGAAGATACCCGAGATGATTTTTCTCCTTGGACAATGCTCCATCTTCTGGGATGCATCTGAGATTCCTCCCAGGCATCTCCCACAGACATTTTTCCTGTGGTTTGGGTCCCTGTAATCCCGGGTAGCAACCCCAGACTCCTCCAGGGAAGATACCCGAGATGATTTTTCTCCTTGGACAATGCTCCATCCTCTGGGAAGCATCCGAGACTCCTTGCAGGTATGTCCCTGAGTGTTTATTCCGGTGCTTTTGGGCCCTGTCATCCCGGGTAGCAACCCCAGACTCCTCCAGGGAAGATACCCAAGTTGATTTTTCTCCTTGGACTATTGTCCATCCTGCGGGATGCACCCGAGACTCCTCCCAGCTCTGTTTCTGAGTGTTTTCTTCCGGTGGTTTAGCGCCCTGTGATCCCAGGTAGCAACCCCAGACTCCTCCAGGGAAGATACCCGAGATGATTTTTCTCCTTGGACAATGCTCCATCCTCTGGGAAGCATCCGAGACCCCTTGGAGGTATGTCCCTGAGTGTTTATTCCGGTGTTTTGGGGCCCTGTGATCCCGGGTAGCAACCCCAGACTCCTCCAGGGAAGATACCCGAGATGATTTTTCTCCTTGGACAATGCTCCATCTTCTGGGATGCATCTGAGATTCCTCCCAAGTGTCTCCCGCAGACATTTTTCCTGTGGTTTTGGTCCCTGTAATCCCGGGTAGCAAGCCCAGACTCCTCCAGGAAAGATACCCGGGATGATTTTTCTCCTTGGACAATGCTCTATACTCTGGGATGCATCTGAGACTTGTCGCAGCTATGTCCCTGAGTCTTTTTTCTCGCGGTTTATGGTTCTGTCATCCCAGGTAGCAACCCCAGACTCCTCCAGGGAAGATACCCGAGATGATTTTTCTCCCTGGACAATGCTCCATCCTCTGGGAAGCACCCGAGACTCCTTTCAGCTTTGTCCCTGAGTGTTTATTCCGGTGCTTTTGGGCCCTGTCATCCCGGGTAGCAACCCCAGACTCCTCCGTGGAAGATACCCAAGTTGATTTTTCTCCTTGGACTATTGTTCATCCTGCGGGATGCACCCGAGACTCCTCCCAGCTCTGTTTCTGAGTGTTTTCTTCCGGTGGTTTAGCGCCCTGTGATCCCAGGTAGCAACCCCAGACTCCTCCAGGGAAGATATCCGAGCTGATTTTTCTCCTTGGACAATGCTCCATCCTCTGGGAAGCATCCGAGACTCCTTGCAGGTATGTCTCTGAGTCTTTATTCCGGTGTTTTCGGGCCCTGTGATCCCGGGTAGCAACCCCAGACTCCTCCAGGAAAGATACCCGAGATGATTTTTCTCCTTGGACAATGCTCCATCTTCTGGGATGCATCTGAGATTCCTCCCAAGTGTCTCCCGCAGACATTTTTCCTGTGGTTTTGGTCCCTGTAATCCCGGGTAGCAAGCCCAGACTCCTCCAGGAAAGATACCCGGGATGATTTTTCTCCTTGGACAATGCTCTGTACTCTGGGATGCATCCGAGACTTGTCGCAGCTATGTCCCTGAGTCTTTTTTCTCGCGGTTTATGGTTCTGTCATCCCAGGTAGCAACCCCAGACTCCTCCAGGGAAGACACCCAATATGATTTGGTTGTCTTCCCACAGACATTTTTCCTGTGGTTTGTGTCCCTGTAATGCCGGGTAGCAACCCCAGACTCCTCCAGGGAAGATACCCGGGATGATTTTTCTCCTTGGACAATGCTCCATCTTCTGGGATGCATCTGAGATTCCTCCCAGGCGTCTCCCGCAGACATTTTTCTTGTCGTTTGGGTCCCTATAATCCCGGGTAGCAACCCCAGACTCCTCCAGGGAACATACCCGAGATGATTTTTCTCTCTTGACAGTGGTCCATCCTGCGGGATCTACCCAGAACTCCTCCCAGGCGTCTCCCGCAGAGTTTTCTCCAGTGCTTTAGGGCCCTGTGATCCCGGCTAGCAACCCCAGACTCCTCCAGGGAAGATACCCGAGATAATTTTTCTGCTTGGACAATGCTCCATCCTCTGGGAAGCATCCGAGACTCCTTGCAGCTATGTCCCTGAGTCTTTTTTCTCACGGTTTATGGTTCTGTCATCCCAGGTAGCAACCCCAGACTCCTCCAGGGAAGACACCCAAGATGATTTTTCTCTCTTGACAGTGGTCCATCCTGCGGGATCTACCCAGAATTCCTCCCAGGCGTCTCCCGCAGAGTTTTCTCCAGTGCTTTAGGGCCTTGTGATCCCGGGTAGCAACCCCAGACTCCTCTAGGGAAGATACCCGAGATAATTTTTCTGCTTGGACAATGCTCCATCCTCTGGGAAGCATCCGAGACTCCTTGCAGGTATGTCCCTGAGTCTTTATTCCGGTGGTTTAGCGCCCTGTGATCCCGGGTAGCAACCCCAGACTCCTCCAGGGAAGATACCCGAGATGATTTTTCTCCTTGGACAATGCTCCATCTTCTGGGATGCATCTGAGATTCCTCCCAGGCGTCTCCCACAGACATTTTTCCTGTGGTTTGGGTCCCTGTAATCCCGGGTAGCAACCCCAGACTCCTCCAGGGAAGATACCCGAGATGATTTTTCTCCTTGGACAATGCTCCATCCTCTGGGAAGCATCCGAGACTCCTTGCAGGTATGTCCCTGAGTTTTTATTCCAGTGGTTTAGCGCCCTGTGATCCCGGGTAGCAACCCCAGACTCCTCCAGGAAAGATACCCGGGATGATTTTTCTCCTTGCACAATGCTCTATACTCTGGGATGCATCCGAGACTTGTCGCAGCTATGTCCCTGAGTCTTTTTTCTCATGGTTTATGGTTCTGTCATCCCAGGTAGCAACCCCAGACTCCTCCAGGGAAGACACCCAATATGATTTTTCTCTCTTGACAGTGGTCCATCCTGCGGGATCTACCCAGAACTCCTCCCAGGCGTCTCCCGTAGAGTTTTCTCCAGTGCTTTAGGGCCCTGTGGTCCCGGGTAGCAACCCCAGACTCCTCTAGGGAAGATACCCGAGATAATTTTTCTGCTTGGACAATGCTCCATCCTCTGGGAAGCATCCGAGACTCCTTGCAGGTATGTCCCTGAGTCTTTATTCCGGTGGTTTAGCGCCCTGTGATACGTGTAGCAACCCCAGGCTCCTCCAGGGAAGATACCCGAGATGATTTTTCTCCTTGGACAATGCTCCATCCTCTGGGAAGCATCCGAGACTCCTTGCAGCTTTGTCCCTGAGTGTTTATTCCGGTGCTTTTGGGCCCTGTCATCCCGGGTAGCAACCCCAGACTCCTCCGTGGAAGATACCCAAGTTGATTTTTCTCCTTGGACTATTGTCCATCCTGCGGGATGCACCCGAGACTCCTCCCAGCTCTGTTTCTGAGTGGTTTCTTCCGGTGGTTTAGCGCCCTGTGATCCCGGGTAGCAACCCCAGACTCCTCCAGGGAAGATACCCGAGATGATTTTTCTCCTTGGACAATGCTCCATCCTCTGGGAAGCATCCGAGACTCCTTGCAGGTATGTCCCTGAGTCTTTATTCCGGTGTTTTGGGGCCCTGTGATCCCGGGTAGCAACCCCAGACTCCTCCAGGGAAGATACCCGAGATGATTTTTCTCCTTGGACAATGCTCCATCCTCTGGGTTTCACCCGAGAATCCTTCCAGGCTTCTGTTGTTCTCTTTTGTCATATATTTGAGGGACCTTAGATCCCTGGTAGGACCTCCAGACTCTCCAAAGGGAGATACCTGTGATGGTTTTTTTCCATTGGGAAGTTACCTATCATGTTTTTTCTCTTTTAGGCAAAGCTTTTTACCCCGCAATAAACCCATGGCTCCTTCCAGGCATCTCCCAGAGACTTTTGATCTCTAGTTGAGGGACCTGATATCACAGGTAGCTACCAAGACTCCTCCAAGGAAGCTTCCTTCTGTTTTGCCAATAGGTCTCTGTTCCTGGATCCATCCAACCCTCCCATTAGGGTTAGGTTAGGGTGTGCGTTCTGTATGAGAATCCCACAGCTCCAGGGACACGTGGCTGGAAAAGGTATGTCGAGGAGGGAACGGCATTGCACCAACATCACTCCCTTGACACTGTGATGGTGTGCTCCCCCTCCCCGCCTTCCAACCTGACCTTTATCTCCCGTGACCCTGCCCAAGCACTAACACCCGTGGTGGTCACAATGGGCACGTGTACATGTGATGGCTGCCCCCGGCTCGATGTGGTTTCGGGGAAACACATAACACCACCGTAGCCAAGGGCTAACTTGAGCAGTGCTGGTACTGTGGCCAATATGCAGATATGACTATAGGTCAATCATCTCACCCACATAAATAGTGAACAGCCCAAGAGCCCTTTGAGCTCCCCTGCACGCCAGGATCTCCCCATGAGCGGGGACGCCTCTCAAGGTTACTCCTTGAGCTTCACAGATTCTTTGCCGCAACAGATCCTCAGTCAGTGACTAATAGCACGCGAAACTGTGAAATCTTAGCTAAGTGATAGAAAGGATTGATTGCACATATATAATCCCTTAGACATAAACTGTTGACCCAGTCCGGGACCAGGATTGGATCCAGCCGCACCCAGACTCCTCTCTGAGAAGGAGGTTAGAAAGCAAGGGGCTCCTTTCCGAACTTCAGCCCAACAGGAGGGTCTCCCTGGCAGTTCTGCCTGACCCTGTCCTCCATGCAGGAAATAACCAAGTGTACCTTGCCATCGAATCCTGCTAAAGCACTGTCGCATTTACTCTCAAACTTTGTTAAATCCCTGTTTTGTATCAATAAACGTGTCGCTGCTTCTCTCTACGAGTGAAGTGCATCGCTCCATCCGCAACAGACACCTCTCTCCTCTGGGCCACCCGTGCTGCTGGGGACCTCAGCCTCAGCCCACGCTGCCATTAGCTGCCTGTCAAAGCGCTGCTACGGGATGGTGAAGGCAGGAACAGCTTTCCATCCTTGCTCCTTTTGTGTAGGAGCAGTCGCTGGATGTTTTCCATTTTGGAGCGGGGCTCTGGCGAGTGTGGGAGAGAGTGTTGGGAGCGTTACGGTGCAAGGAAAGCGCAGAGCCCCAGTGTTGGTCAGGCTGTGAAAGTGCTGCCAAGGGATAGTGAGGGCAAGCAGTCTAATATGACCGAACTGAATGAAACAATCCAGGAATTCTTTACTTACAGAATCTCACTTGGATACAGCCCACGCTGAGGGATGCTGGACTAAAGTCACACTCCTTTTCTTTGGAGGAATTCTGAAAGGAAAAGGAACCAAAGAACTGTTACACAATGTAAAATTCTATTGTACAGGAGAAGTTTATTTGTTTGCTTGCTTTAAGAACTAAAGGTGGTTTCAAACCCTAAAAATGCAAGATAACCAAAGTACAGAACGAGATACCCGAGCTAAACAAAAGACATCTCTCTCGTCTGTGCTATCGCCTAGCAGCCAACTACTCCCCTCGATAAATATCACCGTCAGGAGGAGCCCAATTTGACCTCTCCCTGAATGGCAGCTGGACTGCACGCCAGGCGACTCTCCCCGTGGGCAGGGGCGACTCTCAAGGTTAGAGATTCCTTACCTGAGACTGAGAGCCTTCCTCACCCAAGGCGGAGAGATGCCTTAGCTGCGGCAGATCCTCAGTAAGTGACTGAGAGCGTGCTGAATTAGTACTAATGAGACATTACTAATCCATGCAGCTACTCAATATTATTGCAAACATTGTATAGATAATTCCGTTAGACATAAGCTGTTCTCCAAGTCTGAGACCGGGGCTCCATAAGGAGTTTAGAAGGCAAGGGGATCCACTCTGAACCTCGTGACTCAATGGGAGGGTCTTCCTTACTCTTTGCGTCTCCAGTCTCTGTGTGAATCAGCCTAACCTGCTTCTAACTCAGTTTTCCTTTGTATGTTTTTTCCAAGCGGTAGGTAATCATAGAATGGTCTGGGTCGTCTTCAATTGGATCTGGTTGCTCAGAGCCCCATCCAACCTGACCTGGAATGTTTCCAGGTATGGGCCATCTCCCACCTCTTTGGGCAACCTGGGCCAGTGTCTCCCCACCCTCATCATCAAAAACCATAATCTTCCCAGATGCCCCATCCCTGCTTATTGCAGGGGGTTGGACTCAACAACCTCTAAAGGTCCCTTCCAACCCAAATGATTCTATGACACTGTGATTTCACTGATGTTTCCCTGTTGGCTTCTGTTCCGTCAGAAGCCCCTGGCTCATCTCCATAAGACTCCGAGTGTGCTGCACCCAGCACGTCTCAGACCAACAGGCTGAGGGTCCTCGCTGGCGCCCCGTCCCCCTGACCTTAGCATGTTCCCGCAGCTTGTCACGGGCAAGCCTGATCCTATCCCTGACCCCTTCAAGCCTGATCCTATCCCTGACCCCTTCAAGTCTAGTTTAAAGCTCTGCCAATGAGCCCCACTGGCTCCTGAGCAAAGACCCTCTTCCCCCTTTCAGAAAGCTCAATCCCATCTGACCCCAGCAGGCCTGGCACCATGGAGGCCACCCTATTTGTGAAAAAAACAAACAAACAAACAAACAAAAAAAAACAACCCCCCAAAAAAAAACCCAAAAAAAAACCAAAAACCCCACCCAACAAAATTGTGGTGGTGACAGCAGCCATGGAGCCATGTATTAAGAGACCAGGTCCGTCTGTTCCTTCCAGTGTCGCTGCGCATAACTGGAAGGAGAGAGGAAAAATAGCCGGCGCTCCAGATTCCCTTACCACCCATCCCAAGGCCCTGAAGTCTCTCCGGATCGCCCTCGGACTACGCATTGTGGCTTCGTGGCCACCCACAGGGAAGAGCAGCGCTGGGCAATAGTCCGAGGGCCGTACCAGGCCGGGAAGTTTCCTAGTGACGTCCTTAACCCGGGCCCAGGGGGGCAGCAGACTTCCCCAAGAGGAGGGTCTGCCCGGCAGATCGGGTCCTCCGTTCCCGTCCCCGTCTCCGGGAGGGCAGAGCGTGGCTCCAGCGGCCCCTCTCTCTCTCGCTCCCACTCCCGGCTGCTCCTCAGCCTTTCTCCTTCCTCCCCCGGCTCTGCCGCCAGGCCGAGCGCACCGTCCCCCTGCTCCCCCCTCACGGCTGCTCTCCCCGCTGCCGCCCCTCAGCAGGGACAGGCCCCGCCTCGCCCTGCGGCCTGGCCGGCTGCGGGTTCTCCTGGGAGCTCCGCCTGGGCCGCCACATCCATCCTGCCGAGCGCAGCGGACACGGCTTTCTGCCGGCGGATGCCACAGCCGAGCTCCTTCCCGGAGGGCGACGGCCACCGACCGAGCTCACCTCTTGAGCCGCAGGGCGGCGACGCCCGGCCAGGCCCCCTACCGCCCCACGCTCTGGCTGCCCGCTCCGCTGGCGGTGCTGCTGCTCGCTCGCGCTCCCCAGGCTGCTCGGTACAGGGCCGGGAGTGGCCGCGGCCCGGCGGGACGGCACCCGCCGCTGCGCTGCTCTCCGCCGCGGAGCGGGCCGGCCCTCGAGCGGCTCCCTCGGCCACCGGCCGCTCCCTCCGCTGCGGCGCGTTTGAGCCTCCCGCCGTTGCCCGGGCAACGCCCAGGTCTCGCCAGCGGCTGTGGCGAGAGGTACCGGCTGCCGCTCGGCTCCGCTCGGCAACACTCGGCCCCGCTCGGATCGGCTCGTCATCTCGCGGCCCCTCTCGGCCGGTCAGGGCCGTCCCCGAGCGCGGCGGCGGGGCCGAGCCGCCCCGGGAGGCGGCCGCGGGGCGCTCCCCTCCTGCGCTGCCCCGAGATCCCGGCCGGTCCGGGGCAGCCGCTCGGTGTCCCTCGGGTCCCCGCTGTCCGGGCGTCGGGGCAGCCCCGGGGCTGGGCTGGGGCCGGCTCCGTCCCGGCGGCCATCCCCCTTTGGCGGGGCAGCCGGCGGGGGGCACGGCCGGACCCTCCTGCCTGCCCCGGGCCCCGCCGCACGGGCTCTGTGCCGCACACACCGTCCCGTCCGTACCCGCCCTCTCCCCCGCTGGGAGGGCGGTGGGGCCACCGCGGGGCGGGCAGAGCCCTGTGGGGCTGCGCCCGGGAGTCACCGAGCGCCGCAGGTTGCCCGATGCGGAGCGAAAGGAGCCCGAGGGGCCGCCCAGAGCAGCCCCCGCAGCGCAGCGCAGCGGCACAGGCAGCGGCAGGAGGGGCAGCCCCCGGCCGGGGGAGCCCCCGTCGGGGCGGGTAAGTAGCACAGCCACGTCTGCGCAAGAGGAGCAACGCAGAAGCCTTTTCCCGCCCCGACTGCTCCCGCCAGCGAGCTCGGGGCCGGTGGCACTGACGGCGGCAGCCAGGAGCATCGGGCCCCGAGTCACCGGTGCCGACAGCACAGGCGCCGCTGGAGGCGTCCGCCTCTTCCCGCCCCGACGGGGTGCCGAGGGCAAGAGCGGGAAGAGGCCCCCAGACGCAGCCCCGCTGCCTTGCTGCGGCTCCTCTGCTTCCAGTACCTTTCCCTTTCCTTCCACAAGGCCGCCGTATCTTCACCAATCTTGACCTTTTCATGCTGGGAAGCAGAGGCCCGGCTCATACTAGAAACCTCTGCTGCTTCTTGGAGGGAATGAGTGTTTTCTGCCGGGGTAAGACTGATTAAAGACTGATTAAAATAACACCAAGTTCCAAGTTGCTGCTTCTTTTATTAGAATCCCATAGAACAGTTTTTCAAAGGCACATTGCCACTTTGTGACACGCAAGGATCAAAATCTTAAAGCTTGTTGCTCTTTTCCCCAAAACTCTAGGTTGTGCAGAAAAACACATTCCAACCCAACACGTTCAGTACATCAATTTGGAAACATAAACAAAGTAGCATTTCAATTAAAGCATTCACTAGCTGAGACAAGCCATGTGAAAAGCAGAGTTACACAAGAAACAATACCACCAAACAGTCACACTACAAGTTTACCTTTCCACAACAATCAGTGCTTCCAGGTCAGTTCTTTCCACCAAAAAGATGCTGGAGTGGCAAAAAGATGATGCTGGGGAAACAACAAGAGCACGTTACACTGCCAGTCCTTCTCTGAGAATTGTAATGACAAGGCCATTTCTGGCCACCGGAAAGACACAACCCCAGCACAAAACAGACAGGGAAAGACTGAAAAAGTAGAGACAACATAAAGAATAACTGGTGCACAGTGATGTTAATTTCAGTTTGCAATGGTGTCTTCAGGAGTGTTATGGTTTGAGAGACCCATAACAATTTGTTGTCATTTAGACAATCATTCTATCACCCGATGACCCCTCCCCACATGGGAAAGGGAAATCGGGAAAAACAAGAAAACCCGAGAGCTGAAGTATAAACAGATTTAATAGAATAAGATTAGATAATTAACATTAACAGCACTAAAGAGCTGATATTGATCCCGACACCAATACAGAATATGCAAAGATTATACTCCGCCAATTCTATCCATAGGAAGCTGTGCACTCCCAGCAGTGGACAGCTAATGTGGGACACTGCGAGCGCTACAGCTTCAGGAGGAAGGGAAGGGCTCAGGGCTCCGGCACCAGGGCACGAAGTTCTCAGGATGGCAGCCATCAAGGGAGAGAGAGAACTTCGCAGCAAACTTTCTAATTTATAATGAGTGTGACGTTGATGGTATGAAATAATCCTGTTGGCCAGCTTGGGTCAAGTGCCCGGGTCTCGCTCCTCCTCATCCCTGCACCTGGCTAGCTCGAAAACGCTGAGACCTTGAGACCCACACACCATAGCTGGCTGTAAAGTAAATATTTTCACAAATTCAGACACTGGAGTCTTCTAAAAAAGTGCAGTTTTCCCAAGCATTAGAAGAGAAATTAGTCCTGTGTCTCTCAAACCAGGACACCCGCCTACTTGTTTTTCGGCACATGGGAACAGCCTGCTCCTGTGCCTTTAAGACTTCTTTCTTGAAGTATGTCCATCCTTCCTGGACTCCTGTATCCATCAGGGCATCCTCCCAAGGGATTCTGTCTAGCAGTCTTCTGAACAGATTAAAATTTGCCCTCCGGAAGTCTAAGGTGGCAGTTTTGTTAACCTTTCTCCTATATAATAGAGTAGATATTTTTTTTAGAGTAGGTTTTTATTTTGAACTCCTTCGATATACATAAATGAATGCTCATTTATCAACATAGATTAAAATAAAGGCTTTTTCTCCATTTCAGTGCCTCACACCCACATTCACAGGTTTTAATGGTATTTAATCCCCCCATGAACTTCCAGACATTTTGGGGCTGTGACCCACCTCTTTTGGAGCGACCCCCGCATGACCCTCCCCATCCCCCACTCACCTGCTCCTCCACCGCAGCACTGCCCCCCACCCCACACCCCCGGTGACCTTGCGCTGCCCCAAATGACACCATCGCCCACTCTGACACACACAGAGCCCCACTCGCAGCCTCGAGTGCGGTTTCGGCCGGCTGGCGGCGCGGGGCACGCCGGGAGTTGTAGTCCCCGTGCCATTCCCTTGGGGTGCGCATCCGCACGACGCCTCATGCCGTCCCCGCTGTACCGCGCTGCCCGGGGCAGAGCCGCTAGGGCTCGGGAGCGGAACGGGCGGAGTGTGGTGCTGGCGCGAGAATACACCTCCCCACATGCTTCCAACCCCCCCTGCCACCACAGAGGCACTGGGGACAAGGATGCTTTGGGGGTCACCAGCCACCCAGGGGGGGCCACTCATCCTGTAGCAGCGGGTCAGGGTGTCCCCATGACCCTTTCCCGATCCCTCAGGGGGGTGACACCCATCGCAGGACCCCATCACAGCTCACGTGTGGTGTTGGCATCAGCTTGTCCGGCAGTGCAGAGCTCAGCATTGTGGCAGCTGAGGGCAAAGAGGTGGCCAACAGCCAGCAGTGCGACAGCTGCGCAGACACCAAACATGCTCCTGGTGCCTGTCTGATGGTTGCTGTCATGGAGAGCCAGTAGATCCAGACAGGCCAGTAAGTTCAGGGAGAGGAAAATCCAGTTCATCACCAGGCTCAACCAGTTCACCACCAGGCTCAATTTACATGTCCCGCAGGAACGCTGGCACACCTCCAGGAGCCGGGCAGGAGCAATGCCGGGGGACAAGGCCCAGGGCAGTGGCACTCCGAGCTGCTGAAGGCACCCAGGTCTGAGCTCTGCAGAGGCCGCTGGCACCGAGCTGTGCAGGAGGCATTGGCTCGGGCCTCCCAGGGCCTCTCTGAGGGGAGAGCAGGGGCTGACCCATGCCGGGCATGGCCACCTCGGAGCCATGGCACAACCAGTCCAAGCTGGTCCCAGCCGGTCACGGGTGTGGGCATCACCATGGCGACTGCCAGCGCTTTGTGATGGGGGCACCGCATCATGCCCAGCAGCCATTGTGACACGGGTGGCCACAGTGACCATGGGGTATATAAGGGGCCAGAGCCCTGGGGTGCCCACTCCCAGGAGAGCACCTGCCTCAGGAGGCAGCATCTCCCCTGGGTGCCCACAGCAGCTCTACGGCACAGGACGCCGAAGATGTCCATGGACAGAGAGGCGAACACGCCATCTCAGCCCAACAAGGGGCTGCTGAGCCTGCGGAAGAGGCGTCAGGTGAGGGATAGGGCAGGAGGGAGAGCCTGCTGGTGGGACGGGGCCACACCGAGCTGCCTTCGTGCCGAGGCCGAGCTGGATGGCACTCTGGGGGCCACTGTGCCAAGGCAGCCACCTCCATCCCATGCCTTCTCCTTCTTCTGCCCGCAGGTGGGCCAGAGGCCACCAACGCCAGCGCCGCAGGGCAGGCAGAGCCCGGCCTCGTCCCTCCACGGGGTCAGGCTGCCAGACCTGCACTGCCCAGAGAGCTTGCAGGCCGCTGGGAGTTGCCACGCACAGGTAGGGAACCTGCGAGAGACGGGGCTGAATGTTTTCCCGACCCTGGGGAGCTGCCAACGGGCAGGTGGGAGGTGCAGGAGAGGACAGGCGGGCTCGGCCCCTGTAGCAAGCCGGACCCCCTGTGCCATGCCCAGCAGGCTGCCTGGGCATGCCGGGGATGCTCCTGCGGGGACCAGCCCTCTCCCAGCCGGCTGTGGGAACAGGGCGGCAGCTGCCTGTGGGGCTGAGCGCTGCCCTGGGGGCTGGCGGGGGAGCCCAGACACAGGAGCTCTTCCAGCTGTTACAAGGGGGGCAAGGGCCACCGTCTCACAGCCTCTCTCCTCAGCTTCTTTTGCAGACAGACAGCGTGGCACACATGGAGGCACTGCCCTGCAACCCGATGGTACTGCCCAGCATCGTGGAGAAACTGGAGACTCTGCCCGGGCAGGCAGCGGCACCCAGATACGCACCCGCAGCTCGGCTACCAGCAGCTGACAGCACCCGCTGCAGGCTGCCTGCTCTGCCAGCAGCACCCGCTGCACCTTCTGCCGGTGCCGGACAGCCGGTCCCACCTCCTTGGGGCACCTGCGGTGAGCGGGGCAGACCTGCGAGGGTCAGGAGATTCAGGCCTGCCACGCAGAGCCCTGCGGCCTATACACCAGCTGTGAAGGGGACAGCTCCGTGCCTCACCAGTGAGGTCCCAGGCAAGGTTTTCCGTGGGAGCTGGAGTCACAGCCAGCAGGCAGTGGCACCGTGGGACTGGGCACGTAACAGAGCCCTGTCAATAACAGCAAGAACAGACGAGGTCCAGGTGTCAATGGGAGCAAGGCTCCTGCAGCTCAGCTCTCGCCTGATCCCCATGCATGGGGGGGACACTGATGCTGCCGTCAGGGGCCCTGCACCAGCTGCCCGGGGACAGCATATGAGGCCGGGGTGCTGGGGACACGCAGCGGAGCACAACCCAGCAATGTGGGCGATGTGGATCAGGTGCGACCTCTACAAGAGATCACCGGGGGTGCACCACCAGGCTTCCGCAGAGCATGTGGACATCCTATCCATCAAGATGCAGGCTCCGGAGGAGCTGGGGAGGAGCTTCCTGGCCCGCACCGGGCACAGTCTGGCCCAGCTCAGGAATGCCAGCCTGCAGTGTCAGCGGGACTGCCCAGAGGAAAAGGCCTTGGCCGAGGAGGAGTGTCAGAACAACAGGGACAAAGAGCTGACCCAGGGGGAAGACATCAACATCCCCAGCATCTGTGTCAACAACTCCTTGGTCCAGGAGCTCTTCCAGGATGCCCACTCTAGTCCCCAGGAGGGGCCTGGCTGGCCCAGCAGCATGGACACAGAGGGGACTGGAGACAGAGCTGGGGATCTGCAAAGTCCCAGCTATGGTCCCAGGGACATTGAACCAACAGCTTCTGGCCTGGCCGGAGCTCATGAGGAAGAGGGGCAGCGCGCACCACTTGCTCCTGTGGCACAAGAGGAGGCAGAGGAGCCAGCAGAAGCCTTTGGCGAGCAGGCCCCAGCAGCAGAGGCAAAGAGCCGGGCAGCTGCCCCACACAACCCCGCAGGCTACGAGGCAGCACTGCAGGATGCAGCCTGGTGCATTGTGAGGGAGGTTGTGGCCAGCGCTGTGCTTGTATTCCAACAAGAACAGGCAGCAAGAACACCGGCAGTACCTCAGGGCACCGAGGGTCCGGTGACCGCAGAGGCTCATGGAGAGGACAGCACAGCTGTTGTCTCCCCGGCAGCGCAGGAGGATGAAGTGGCTGCTTCAGTGCTACAAAACGCTCCGGCAGATGCTGGCGCACCCCACTTTGCCCCAGCAGAAGAGGCAGAGAGCCAGGCACCTGCCCCGCACAGCCCCACAGCATATGAGGAGGCTCTGCAGGACGTTGCCTGGCACACTGTGCGGGAGGCCGTGGCCGGTGCTGTGCTTGTGATCCAGCAGGAGCAGGCACAGAGCGCGGATGCAGAGACGGCTGCGAGAACACCTGCAGCACACCAAGACACCGAGCGTCTCTTGGCTGCAGAGCCTCACGTAGAGGCCAGCACAGCCCCTCTCGCCCCAGCTGCAGACGACCAGGGAGGTGCAGCAGCTTCTCCCGTGGCTCGGGAACCTCAGCACCAGGTGAGCCAGGCGCACGTGGCCAGCACCGGGCATCCTGAGTTGCCGAAGGCAGGCGCAGCGCCCGGGCTGTGTGTAGCAGGGAGATGCCTGGTGCCCTCCAGGTCTCCCGCTGACATCCCCTCCCTCCCCTCCCTCTGCTCTTGCTCTTCCCCTGCAGGCGCTCTCCGAGCATCCAGGCAGCGCACAGCCCTCCTGCGGCTGCAGGGACGTGCCGGAGGATGTCCCAGGTAGGTCCCTGAGCCGAGGGCAGGCCTGGCTGGGTGCTGCTCATCCCGGCGAGTGGCACCCAGGGCAGGTCGGCAGCACTGCACACACGGGGACTGGCCGTGCTGTGGCCACCCCTCCCTGGGGAACCGCCTCGGTGGCAGGGGGCTGGCAGCGGCTTGCCCGTTGCCTGCCCAGCCCCTCACCTACAGCTCTCTGTTCCCCGCAGGCATCGTGGCCCTGCCACACACCCCGGCTCGACAGCGACGGCCCTCCTTCTTCAGGAGGGCGCTCAGGGCTCTGCGCAGGGCTTTCCGCTGTACCTGCATAGCGGGACAGAAAGAACAGTAGTGTCCTGCTGCCAGTGCCAGGCGGGTCCCCAGAGATGGCATCTGGCCCTGAGCCTGCACAGCATCCAGGCAACCGAAGGATGGGTGCATGGACAGCGCCCCAGACATTCATCTGCCCTGAGGACATCGTGCTGCCAGCCTCCGCTCGGCTATGGAGGCTTTCTGAGGCCAATAAAAGATGACAATTTTCCCCCAATGCTTGTCTGTGCCTGGCCCATCTCAGGAGAAAGATGGCTATAGACCAACACCCCCAGGTCCCTTTCTGCCAGGCAGCTTTCCAGCCACACTTCCCCAAGCCCGTAGCACTGCACGGGGTTGTCACCCAAGTGCAAGACTTGACACTTGGCCTTGTTGAAACTCATACCATCGTCTGCAGCCCAGCCAGCCAGCCTGTCCAGATCCCTCTGTAGAGCCTTCCTACCCACCACTAGATCAACATTCCCACCCAACTTGGTGTCCTCTACAAACTTAGCGAGGCTGCACTCGATCCCCTCCTCCACATCGTTGATAAACACATTAAACAGAACCGGCCCCAGCACCAAGCCCTGGGGAGCTAGGAGAGCACCCACCCGCCTTATGCCCGCGCAGCCTTACTTTGCCAATAACGAAGATGTTGGAGAGCCTGGTAGCAAAGCTATTGCCATTGGCATCCTTCACGTGAACCACGTCGAATGACCCGGGGTGTCTCTCCCGGTTGGTGATCACTCCAGTATGGCCCAAGTTGGCACGGAATACAGGTGTGAGAAGAGCTGGCACCAGGAGCCGTGGTGAAGGCCTTCCACTTGGCTCCTTGAGGAGCACCACTGGAGAAGGGCAGCGACAGGGCCACACTGGCCCACGGAGCGGCCACCAGAGCACCTGGGGACACCTGCATGTCCCACAGGAACACTGGCACACTTCGAGGAGCCAAAGAGCTCTCTCTGGTCCCAAGACTCAAGCAACCCCTCCACCAGCTCATTGCTTTTACCTGGTGCCTGCTTGCTTTTGGAATCCCTCCAAGTCCCTATGCCAAACGCCTCCTACACGGGAGGAAACCCTGCTCCAGGTGGTTTCTTGGGAAACCACCCCTTTCCCAAGACTGCCACCACTGCTTCTTTATTTTAGAGAAAAGCTGTTTGGCATTTGTACTTAACTCCTGTACTGCTCTCCACAGTGGGGAACTGCCACATGGGGTGCAAGACCCACCTGTGTCAAACTTGATGAAATCTGTGATCTTGCCTGTCTCCAGGTCAGTCTGGACCGTATCATTCACCTTGATGAGGGGGACTGGATAGCGGATGGTGCGGGCATTGTGGGTGACCAGATGAGGGATTCCTTTGGTGCCCATGAAGATCTTCCTCGCTTTGCACAGGTTGTACTGCAAACAGAACCCAACGCTGCTTAGCTGAGGCAGTGCAGCACCATGGACCAGGGGACTCTTGTCCCCTGTGGGAAACCTCGGCTGGTCCGAGGGATCAGAATGCGAGTTTAACATTGACCTTGAGCAGATATCCGTGTACCCTTGAAGAGACTGGGGAGTCCTGAGAAGAGCTAAGTAAAAGGATAAGGGTTGGCAAACATCCTGGCTCTGACCAGAGCATGAACAGTGTGTGATGTGAGAGCGTATCGGGCAAAAGTAGAATGCTGAATATATGCATAGATAAGCACCTGGGTAAAAGAATATAAAAAAGCACTGCTTGTTAAATAAAGAAATTGGATTGCTGCAACTTGATGTCCAGTGTCGTGTCCGTCCCAACAACGACACACCCTCATTTGGGGGAGAGCTGGGCTGGTTTGGGGGGGGTCCCGGCTCTTTTTGGGGAGGGCTGGGCTGGTTTCTTCGGCCTCGCAGTGCCCGGGGCGGAGGAAAGCGGTGGCGCGGGGCTGAGGGGCCCTCGTTCTCCTCGGCACGGCCCCCCCCCGCTGGGGGGCGTGGCCCGGGTCTGCCCCTCGGCGCACGCGCGGGTGGGCGGACGCGAAGGAGAACGTTTCCGGTGTGCGGCGGCGGTCGGGAGGTGCGGCGGTCGGTACCGGGGGAGACGGGGGAGCGGGGGTTGTGGCGGCAGGAGCGGTGGTGCGGAGGTGTCCAGGGCCATTTCGGGGGGGTTGTGGGGTGTCGGGACCGGGCTGGGGGGCTCGGGGGTGGCCTGGGCCTCTTTGGGGGGGACAGAGCCGAGTGGGGGGTCCCCGGGGAGAACAGGGCCGATTCAGGCTCCCCCGTCCCCCGCTGCCGCCCCTCGCCCCCCGCTCGCTCCCCGCAGGTGGCGGCAGCCCCGGCCGCAGCGCAGGGTGCCCGGGGCCGGCCTGGCCGGGCGCTTGGCTCCGCTCTGGGCTCCGCTCTCAGCCCCCCCCGGCAGGTCAGCCCGGCCGTGCCCCCTTCGCCCGCCTCCAGCCCACGGCCGAGTCCCCCCAGGTACCCCCGAGATGGGTCGGGGGGTGTCATCGCTGGGCCCCCTGAAGCGGGGGTGGGTGGTGGGCACGGGCATTGCTGGGAGCCCGTGGGCAGCCCTGGGACCCCCTTAAAGCCCACGGAGAGCCCCGGGGCCCCCTTGTCTCCCCCAGAGCCGACGGGGAGCCGTAGCTGTGGAGTCAGCTTAAGGAGTCTGCCCTAAGGACTGCTGCTTTTTGGAGCGTTGGGGGAGGGGGAGGGCTGGCGGTGTGGGGAGTGGAGGTGTGTGGGAGGAGTCCCGTATCCTGAGGGAGCTTTGGAGGTGTTGGGCAGATTTGGGGGAGTGGGGGAGGGGTCCCCTCCTTTGGAGCTCCCTGGTTCGTTTCTTCCAAACTGTGGGAGGCAGCGGGCGAAGGGGGAAGGCAACAGAGTGAGTTGCTGTACTTCAGTCCTTGGTTGAGAGTCAGCGACTCTGCTCCCTTACTGCTCAGCAGACTCTTAGCTCCGTGGGGCTGTTTCTCCAGGCAGACTACGACTACAGAAACGGCCCCACTTCCTCAGAAGAGTTGTTAGCAGTGACGTCTCCTGGGAACGTACTGCCTGACGTTGGATAGACCTGGCACCACGCAGCAGCTCAGAGCCCCACAGCGTGTGCTTCCACACTCAGTCCCGTCCCCTGCCTGGGAACCTGCTCTTTCTCGGTCCCTGCTGGCAGCTCCTGTGGAGGTTCATGTCCGAGGACCGGCCCCGGTTTCCCCACTGCCCCACCAGCAGCCATGGGAGAGCGGGGTTGTCCTGAGTGTGTGAGCACCACTGGCTCTGTTGCTGCACTGGGCCAGGCCTCCAGGATGTCGTAGAGGGAGCTCTGGGAAGAGGAGCTGCTCCTCAACAGGCTGCTGCAGTCCTCCGAGTTGTCCAGCGAGCACAGGCTGCAGGGGCTGTTGCGGTGGCCCTTGGGGGGCCCAGGAGCCCGGGGGTTGCCTGGACCAGAAGGAGCTGTCCCCACTGATAGGACCTATAGGCAGCAGAGGAGGGCAGGGGGACGTGGGGGCTTGGGGTGTGCAGGGGGTAGAGAGAGGCATCACTGCTCAGATGGTATATGGTTGGCAGGGAGCCCAGTGGGTCCTGTGGGGCCCGGTGCTCCCTCCTCTCTGCCTCCTCGGTTGCCCTGCAGAAGAGGAGAGTGAAGAGAGCCCGCTGCACCCCGTCTCCTCCGTCGGGGCCTGCAGGCAGCACCCCTTCCTCAGCAGGCGGGCAGGGCTGCCCAGCACAGGCAGGGCAGGGCACGGGCTGAGGGTCTGGGGCAGGATCTGGGGGTCTCCCCCACACTCCCTGCTTCTCCTGTGTTGACTCTAGCTCCCATCCTTCATCCGCTAGCCGAGAAGCTGCTGAGGGAGGGGACGGAGTGAGCGGCCAGCAGCCCTGGGCACAGCCCCGTCCCTTGGTTTGGCTACTTCCAGTCTGTCTCCTGGACCCCGGGAGCTGGGTGAGACAGGAGCAGCTCCCAGCCCCGTGCCGCAGCCCCCCACCCCACCCCACGCTGCGGCACAGTGCGGTGCAGCAGTCGCCTACCTGGAGCCGCTTGGTCCGTAGCACAGAAGAGACCGCGCTGAGCCCCGTCAAAAGCATCACGAGCGGAGCCAGGTGAGCTGTGGGGGGGATGTTGGAGTCCCTCCTGGCACCAGCTGCGGTGCAGCCGCGCAACCCTGGGGTGCCCCCCATGGGAAATGTTAAAGAAATAAAATGTTGGTCTCTATCCCTGGTGCTGTGGTTCATCTTCCCATCCCGAGCTGGGGCTGTGCCCCCCTCAGTGCCCGACCCAGTGGGACAGGCTGGCACTGCTGGCACCCACCAACCTGGGGGGGTGGTGGTGTCGGGGGAGCTGGGTGGGCTGGAGAAAGGGAGGAAGCACCTCTTGAAACCAGCTGGGCCCTCTCCAGACACAAAACCCTCCCCAGAGGCACCAGAGGGGACCCCCAGATCCTTGAAGGGCTGCCCCAGACTCCCTCTGGCCTGCAAGAGTCCCCCCCCAGGACCCCATAAGGGCAGCCCAGGACCCCTTACGGACACCCCAGTGGTGTCCCAAATCTGGGTTCTTTACCTGCTGGGCAAGCCAGTAACACACTGTGTGGGAGCAGCCAGCCAAGCCGGTTTCAGAGCACCAGAGGTGAGAGGCAGGGAGCTGCCATCCCACTCAGCTCCATCCCCGCCGTGCCTTGGCTGTGCAGAGAGAACTTGGGGGGAGCTGCAAAACAGCTCAGCCCGGGCTTATCTCAAGATGGCACAGAACAACCAAAACCAAATGGCCCTTAACAAATAAAATGCCCCGAGTCCCATCCCACCACTCTGCCCGTGACGTTGAGTGCTGGACATCACAAATTGGCAACAGAGACTTCGCTATGGCACCACCAGAGGGAAATATCCCAGACAGTGTAATCCACTCAGGCATAATCCTGCACCCTCACCGAGTCAGGAAATATAAACCGCAGGGTCTGGGGAGACAAATGGGGAATCCTCCAAGGATACAGCTGGCCCCTAGGAGATCTGTCCCCCCCATCCAGGACGCTGTACAGGATAACTTCCCCGGGATGGAGCGACCTCACCTGAGAGAGAGAGGGTAAGTGACTAAGAAACATCCATACGGTATAGGGCATGCGATTGAGTTTGTGACTGGTGCACTCTTTTAAGGCATTAATATCTAGCACCCTTGTGGTTTGTGTTGCTACTTGTCGGGGGCATTTGTAGCTCGCAATAGTGGATCCCGCTAATTTCTTTTAAACCGCAATAGTGCAATCGCCATCGCACACACAGAACTTGCAATAGTGATGTATTGGACCTGTGAGTGAAGTCCAAAGAAATTGTTAATTTGAACCTCTCAGTGAAGTCCTTTTTTCCGTTTCGTCACACTCCCCGAGCCACTGGGTAAAGCAACACCTGGCATAAAAACCACCACCACCCCAAAAAAACCCCACAGCACATACCCCACAGCACATCCCCCACTCCCCACCCACCCCTTCTCCCCCCATCACAGCCATGGGGCAAACTCCCACCACCCCCCCCACTCTCAGCTCAGCTATGACCCACCCCACCCCACCCCCCCCCCGAGTCACTGGAAAGAGAGCAACGGAGAGCGAGCTCAGGCTCTTGCGAGCTGGAGAGATTTCTCTTTGTTTTTTTATGTTGTTGTCGTTGGATGGGATTTGTTTGGTTTTTTTTCACAGAACACTTTGCAGTGTGGTGTCACAGCCCCCGGGGCCGGCGCTGGCAGCGCCACCTCACCCCCTGGCTCTCGTCCCTCCTCTTGCCCGAAGGCTTTCACCACTTACTTTGCTTGGTTTTTTTAGGTTTTTTTTTCCTTTCTACCTTTCTTTTTTTATATTTGGGGTTGTTGGGTTTTTTTTCCCTTTTTTTTTCTTTTCCCCCCTTTTTATCTCTTTTTCCCTTTTTTCTTCTTTCCCCTCGTTTTTTTCCTCCCCCCCTTTTTCTCTTTTATTTTTTTTTTCTCTTATTTTTTTTTTCTCTTTCTCTTTTTAAACATCTCAAGCTTTCTCCGAAGGAACGGCCCCTGGCTCTCAGCCAGCAGAAGGAGACTATGGAAGAGCTCTGGCACCCGTGGGATTGCTTTCCTTCTCCCGCCTCGCACTCAGTAGAGCGTGTTTTCCAACTCTTTTTTTTTTTTTTTTTATTAAGAAAATAAACAAAAATAACGTGCCAGCTATCAGTTTTGTAAGGCACACAAAATCTCTAAAAGGGAAACAGAAGCGCAATGTGCTGAGGTAAACCCTGAGGTAGTTTTTGTGTGTGGTTGTGTGTGTGTCATCTGGGGTTGAGGGTTGTATGCGTTTTATTTTTGAAATTAAAAAAAAAATAAATTATTTTGCTAGTGTGTTTTTTTTTTTCCCCCAGCCCTGGGCTGACAGCCTCTTGGAAATCTGGCTTTCCACCCCTGCCCCTCTTTCCCCCTTCTCTCCTTACAACCGGGATCATTCCCCAAAGTGTTTACAGCCGAGCATGGCCTTTCCTTTAACCTCTAGAAAATCCGGCTTGTGCTAAAAAATAAACATCCTCCTCCTGCCCCCACCCCCTCTGAAATGAAATAAATAAAGAATTAAAATCCTTAAAAAACTTAAAAATCGCCATTAGTTTTGTTATTGTTACATTAATTCTAAAAACTGATGAGCCGCTGCGCTGCGTGCCGCAGCCCAACCTCCCCCCCTCAACACTGGGTAAGCTCCTCTGGCCGTGCCTGGGATGAAAACCGGGTGGCTTTTAGGAAATAAAAAAATTTTAAAAAAAGAATAATAAAACCTCTCTTTCTCTCTCTCTCTGCCTATGTTAGTCCAACTAAAGGGATAGCGTCGGGAGGTGATGGAGAGAGCCTTCCCCACACCCTTCGGTTGCGCATCCTCACAGTGCCACGTGGAATGGGGGGGGGGAAGGGGGGAGGTGTGTTTGGGAGGGCTCTTTGGTTTGCTCCCCTGACCTGCTGGGGGTGGGGGAGGGGGGGCAAAGTCTGGCAGTGGGGTTACATTCATTGGGCAGTGCTGGGCATCATTGCGGGAGCCTCCCTTGCTGTGCTGCGAGGCCGGGGCTCCCGGAGCGTGTTTCTGCTCCTGATGCTTCACCTGCTGGGGCATTTCCCTCATCTTGCGCTGTGCAGTCTTGGGGAGGAGAGGGGAAAAGCAAGAGGTGGGGGTCAGGGCACTGTTTCTCCCCCTACCACCCACCCCCAAGCCCCCACCGAGCATCTCGCCACTCCCAACTTGTCACTCTGGACAAGCTGTAAGTAATTTCAAGGGGTTTTGTTTGGTTGGTTTTTTTGTTTGTTTGGTTTTTGGGGTTTGTTTTTTTTTTTTTTTAAACTTGTGCTTCCTCCATCTCTCCTCAAGACCACCTGAATTTTTCTGGGGGGCCACCATCCCTCTCGAGTGGACAGGAGACAAGGTTATGGCAGATGCACCCAGGTGCGATGCACGTGGCTCTGCCCGCACTGAGGATTCCATTCACACCCTGGGTGCCGCTCTGCACAGCATTCAAAACACCCATTTTTAGCTCAATCGAGCCAATCTTCAATTTCAGCACTCCCACAGCCGGGGGGAGCTACCGAAACACCTTCAGTGCCTCTTGGGGGCACAGGGACCACCTGAAAGAAGAGTGGCAGGACGCTCGGGTGGTGCTGGGCTCAGCCACCCCACGCCTTTCCTCGGTGGACGGAAGCAGCCGGGGAATATTGGGTAAAGCCACGGCCAAACCGTACTTGTCTGGCAAAGAAGTGCCCAATGATTTTAATGATGACCTCCTCGTTCTTGTCCAGGGTTTGGTCTCGTGGCACAAGGACTTCCACACTGGTTAAAATTTGCAGTTCATTCACCTGGAGCGAACCACAAGAGGGTTTTGTTGTGGAAGAGCCAAAATGCTCTGCTGCCGGTGTCACCACGGCACCAGGCACCCTGTGTGTCTCCCCCTTCCTTGGGACCAACAAGAACCACCACCAGGACATAGGGGCTGAGGGTCAAGACATCGCCGAAACCACTGTGCACCCGGGATTTGTCCCCCTGGGGTGGGCAGGGGTGACGGCTGATGCCCAACTCTGCGTCCCCGGGGCACCACCACCTACCGTCTTGCCACCTTTGCCTATAACATGGCCGGTGGCAAAAGAAGGCACCTTGATGTGGGCTTCAAGCTTCACGTCTTTCGCGCTTTCCTCTTTCATCTTCCCAAAATATTCACCCCTGGGCCTGGGGAGGAGACGGACAGAAAGGAAAACCATCAGGCAGCGCCCACTGTGCCTCTCCATCCCCAAAGCTGACGATGTCCCCATGTCCAGCAGCATCAAAACCACTGTACCCAGCAAAGAGCTCCCCTGGCGCTGAGGGAGGCCAAGCCAGGCTGGCAGCACAGTGGTGACCACAGGGATGCCCTCGACTTGTCCCTTACTGTCGCCCCCCCCATAGCCCCCACCCAGCGCACCTTGAACTGAGCCTCGGGAAGCCCCGTGATGACCATCCGCTCGCTGGCCTCGGGACCTTCTGCCGGGGCGAGCTGGGGAGGGATGAGGGAGAGGGAGCATGAGCGCAGCCCCCACTTCAGCAAGACCTTCCCTTGGTGGGATGTACCCCCCCAACGCAGGGCAACCGCCCCATGCAGGAGCATCCCCTCCCACCTGAGCTGGGCTGATAACCAGGGTGCTGCAGGCCTGGCCTTCTACTAATGACAGGCTGGAGAGGTGGGCACATGCCAACCTCATGAAGTTCAAGGAGGCCAAGTGCAAGGTCCTACACATGGGTCGGGGCAATCCCCAGCAAAAATCCAGGCTGGGCGGAGAATGGATGGAGTGCAGCCCTGAGGAGAAGGACCTGGGGGTGCTGATTGATGAGAAGCTCAACATGAGATGGCAAGAGAAGCTGTGGCTGCCCCATTCCTGGAGGTGTTCAAGGCCAGGTTGGTCAGGGTTTGGAGCAACCTGGGCGGGTGGGAGGTGTCCCTGACCAGGGCAGCAGGGTGGACTGGATGGTCTTCAAGGTCTCTGTCAACCGAAACCATTCTATGATAATTTGGGGAGCAACACTTTAACCCGCAGACTCCCATTCCCTGCCCTCGGCAGTGGGGAGGGGAAACTGAGGCACAAAACGCAGGACCAGCCCCGCGGCCCCTTCCTCACCTTGATGGAGGCACCCAAAAACCGCACCAGCTGCTTGATGTGCTGCCCCTTCTTCCCGATGATGGCCCCCACCGCCTGCATCCCGATGAACAGGTTCACAAACTCTTGCTCCGGCAGCTGAAGGGGCACAGAAGAGCGAGAGGGTCAGGGGACTGGCTGGACAAGGGACAAGGGAGGTGGCTGTCCCCATGCTACCATCCCATGGTAGTAGCTGCTCACCCTCCCAAGGTGCCCAAGTGAAGATCTCCTGGAAAGGGGTACCAGGCACTTACCGGGTGCTGATGGCGGAAGGCACCGGCCGGGGGGGGCTCCATACACACCCAAGAGGTACATCGAGGAGCCCTATGGTTGGAGAGAAAATGAGGGTCAGCGATGGCCCCAGCGTGCCAGACCCTTCCCGGCCACTCCCAGTCCCACGCAGAGCAGTGTGCCACCACCGTGAGCCCAGCAGGGACACGGGGACAACCCTTCAGGCCCTGAAACCCCCCCTCACAGAGCGTGGGTGCACCCGAGGGTGCATTGGGGTGAGCTGCAGCCCCGACCCAGCGCGATGGGGCTGGGAGGCAGACGGGGGCTCCCAGTTACCCCCACACCCTCCCCACTGCCATGTTTTCGTCTGTGTCCTGCATTTGTAGGGGAAAACCAGGACACAACTCTCTCCTGCTCTGCATTCCAGCAAGTGCAACCAGATGCTACCTGCAAACCACCATTGCTCACATGGAGGACGAGCAGACCCAGCTCCCCTGCCCAGGCTGGACGCCGCTCTCGCTCCCAGCCCTCCATTTAAACCCACCACGCCGAGGTTTTGTGCTCCTCCTCGCATTGAGCTCACACTCCCCGTGTCCACCCTCTGCTTCGGGCCACGGGCTGCTCCACGGCTCCTACACCAACGTGTCCCCTCCTGCCCAGACACTCCTCGACGCCGGGCTGGACACTGCACCTCCTCATTTCCCTCCCTTCACCAGGAGGCTCGTTCCTTCTCCTCCATCCTTCCCACGACTCTACAGCTCCACAGATGAAGCTACAGCCCAAGACACCAGCTCCTGCTCAGGACATTCGCTCCTCTTACACTTAAAAACCCCTCTGGAAAAGCCTCTCCGCCACGGGGCTGCAGCAACACCCGCACATGTCCACCCCCCGTTAACGATGGGCGAGCACCGCATTGAAAAGCCCCCTTAGGAGCAAGGGCAGGGCGAGGCCGTGCCCCAAGAGCCAGCCCAACCCCCCGCACACAGCTCAGCGCTCACCACACGCTCGCCGGCCCCCGCAGCAGCGGCTCGAGCGGGGCTGCCCGCGGCCGGCGGTCGGGCGCCGCTCCGTCACAGCCGCTCACCATGGTGGAACGCCGAACGCAGTCCGCGTCCTTCCAGTCGCGCCGCAGCCATGGCGCAGCCGGATGCGGCCACCGGAGCTCCGCGCCAGAGGGGCGCAAAGCGCCGTGCGAGCGCGGAGGAAAGGGCTCGGTAAGCCCGGGATTGGCATTCCCTCACCCACCGCGAGCAGAGGAGGCAGGAGGGGGCGCGCAAGAGCCCGCGCCGCCGGGCGGTGCCGCTCGCCTCAGTCCTGCGGGACGCCGGAAAGCTTCTCCGCTCTCGGGGGGGCCCCTCCGCTCTCTGGGAGTCTTCTGGGGGGCCCCTCCGTCTCTGGAGGGCTTCTGGGGGGCCCCCTCCGGCCTCTGGGGGGGCCTCTCCCCGAGGGCAGACAGGCCTCTTCCCCGCCTCCGGGCACCCCCCGCCTCCCGGCGCCCAGCTGCCAGCCGGGGCCCGGCTCGGGGCTTCCGGAGAAGGGCCAGTGCCTCCCCAAGACAGAGGAGAGGGCGAGGCGGGACGGCGCCGGCCCGGCCCCACCGCAGGGCAGGGCAGAAGCGGGCCGGGCGGCCGCTAACGGCTCCCTCAGGCAGAGCACAGACGGCGGCGCGCCTGCGCGCGCGCACCCACCGCCCCGCCCCTCTCTCCCCCCTCAGCCGCCCCTGTACCGATGGCTGCGGGGGGCTCTCGGTGCCCTCCTCGCCGCCCCCGGCCCCGCCGCCGCGCAAGAGGCCGCCCCCCAGGTCAGCGAGCCGCCCCGCCGCCTCAGGGCCGCCCCCGGGCATCGCCCCGGCGCCCACTCCCCCCCCCGCCTGGGGCCTGCGGGACCCCCGGGGCTCCTTGGCGGGAGCCCGCCCGGCGCCTCGGCCGGGAGCGGCGTTAGTCGCTCCGTGGGCTCGGGTGCAGGGCGGGGTCTTGCTCTGGGGCTCCCCTGGCTCTGGCCTCGGCCCCTCTGCCCGCCCAGAGCCCCCTCTCCGGGGCGGTGGGGCTTGTGGTGGGCCCCGGCAGCCCCGTGCCCCCCCCGCCCTCTCCCAGCCCGGCAGCCCCGTCCTTCCGGCCCTGTGCGGCGGCTGTGGCTCCTGCCGCTGTGGGCTCGCCCCGGGCCGCAGTCAGAGTCGTTCCCCTGTGATGCTGAGATGACTGTGGCTTCCAGATGTTCCCCCCAAATCCGTGGGCAAAGCCACCCCCTCGTTGGCTTTCCGTCTGCACAGCGGGGGCTTGAAAAGGAAGAAAGAGGGGGTGGAGACTTGGAGTGGTGAAGGAGCGGGGAGCAGCTTAGTACAACTTCCCAGGAGAGAATTCCTCTTTTCTCGCCCTCAAACTGATTCTAAACCTCCAAGTGTCTGGTAAAGTAAAAAAGGACAAAACAAGTCTCTCCCAGGTGCCGGGTGCTCTGGTAAAGCTGGAGAAAGTGGCATTTCTGTTCACAGGCAGTTGCCGTAAGCGCAGTCAGGTATTGAAACTGCGCTTCTCTCAGGACGTAGCCTTGAGCCTGGAGAGCAGCTCAGAAGGAGTTAGCTCCTGCGAACAATTGAGCAGGAGGATACAAAGATTTTGCCTTCTTTATTTTTGCCTTCTGAAGTATGAAATACGCTGAGTAAGAGTGCATCTTTATGGGAGGGTATTGGCCTCTAATGCCTACCCCCCAATATTTTCTGCCTGACTTTAATAGCATAGGAATAGCCAATACTCTTGATGTTGTATGAAAGGTGCCGTTAGGGACTTCTTTGTGCTCCTGATACAGAGAGAAGATAGTCCAGAAGCAATGATATCAGCAGGGTTCGGGGGCGTAACAGTTTAAAAGAAATTCCTTTGTGTAAGAAAGGCCATAGAATTCTTCAAAGAATCCTTGCCGTCTGTCATGACATTTGGGAGGGCAAATAGAGGCAAAAACCCACCTAGGAGCAACCTTTGTGCTCCATTCCCAAAGGAAAAAGTGATTGAAGTGGGTGTATGCACGAGTTGCTTTGCCACCTTTTATTTCCCGTCCTCCTTAGACTTTTCTTTGCAACTCAGTGTAGTGATTTACGAAATGAGATGGCGTAGTAATCTCTGGTGTGCTGCTTTCCCCGAGGAAAGAGGAGAGCTTTACATATGAACTTGAGTTTTTGGCGATGGGAACAAACGTAAAAAGTTAGGGAGCCGAATGAGAAAAAAGTTAGGGAGCCGAATGAGAAAAAGAGGCCTAATGTGCTCCAGCGGGATAATTAGCTCTCTGAGAGCGGTCGTTGGCTGGGAGAGGTTGGGGGGTGTTGAGGAGGGGTGCAGTTAGGTGTATGTGCCTGAGATGATCCCAGGGGGGCTTGGAGGGGGAGACCTTCGGGATAGGAAAAGTAACTTTGAAAGTTTGGGCCCTGTGAAGGGAAGTCAGCCTGTTGGGAGCTTCCCTAGGGCTGCAAAACACTGTTGTGTGTGTTCTTTCCTCAGCGTTTGGATACCTGTGGACGATGGTGATGAGAGTCTGCCGAAAAAGAGAACATCAGGTATTGCACATTACAGAAGTATTGAATATGCCTGATTTTTCTGAGGTTTCGTGTCCCTTGGAAAAGTCTGGCTTTTGTGCTCTGGCATTGTTCCTGAAACGGTGGCTTTTCAAGCTGTTCTTTCCTTGTGGCTATCTATCCCTATAGCCAATGGCTTGAGGGTGCACTGTAGCCCTTAGCCCAATGTATGACGTTATCTGCGGTGACTGTGGCAGGGCACAATACTTTCACTGCCAGCAGGAGATAGCCCAGGTCTCTGGCGGTGAGCCCGTGCGTGTCAGCAGAAAGAGTATTTTAAATCAAAGCTGTGTGCTCCCTCCTGGCTGTATTCGCAATGTACCTTTGTTGGTTTTCTATCATGTTCTTCTATGGCCTGTCTTTGTTTTTTAGATTATGCCATCTCTGAGCGGAAGGAGAAAGCTGAAGAAGTTTCTGCTGTGGTGCAGTTGCCAACCAAGGCAACCAAACGCCTGGCGGCTTCCGTCAGCGAAGATGCTCCAGGCACAGAGTCTGCGGAAGAGGTTAGCGAGGGGTTTGAAATATTAGGATCTGTGCAAGGTGCGAGAGCAAGCGGCTCTCCCTAATGCATCTTGAAGTTGAGCCTGCTCTGAGCCTGTACAGCAGTAGGTGGTTCTTTTCCATTTCTAGCAGGCAGCTATAATGTGGGCTGGGTTTGCCTTACTCAAGTCTGTGTCCTCTGCTCCGGCACTGGCAGCTGCGGAAGGAGCAAAATGTGTGTTGTCTTCCAGATACTTGACACTTGTTCAAGTTTATAGTTTTAGTGTGTTTGTAAACTGTTATTCTCTTTCTCGAGCTTGCGGTTAAGGCATCAAAATACACTACCTGACAAGAAAAACTGCATACTTCCTGTGGATAGACCTCTTTCTGCTCCATCAGTCCATGAGAGGATTCCTGTAGGACTTTGGCTCTGTAAAAATGAGCCACTGACTGCTTGACTCCCTGGTTTGGTTCAAAGGTGTAGTGCTATTTTTCTTATTGTCCCATGGGGTAAGAGGGCTAAGAGACTGTCGGGCTCTAATTCTTCATTCCTGAGAGAGTCGTTAACTCTTATTTGTACAAAATATATTTTTCAAGGGCTGAGCTATCACACTTTGGAATGTTTAGGAGCTGACTGCACGTATGAGAGCCTGTATTCAAAAATTAAAGTGTCCCTGTCAAAGGTCCTGCAAAGATTGGCATTCTTCTGCAATCTGAACCAGCAAGTCATGGTCCCCAAGTCATAGCAGAGCTGACTAAGTCTCCGGAAGTGTGTTTGCTTGGATTCACATTCAGGTTACACTCACGTTGGTACTTTTTATGTTTTCTTTTAAGATTCGGTCCACTTCTTTTGAGCCTTCAACTAAAAGACCAAGATTTTCATCGCTCGATGTAGCAATGCTGCAAATTGGTAAGGCTGACATCAAGTTATACGACTTGTTTCATTTTCACCCTACCTTGTGTACTGTCCAAGCCTACCCCTAGGGTTCTGTACGGATTATTGCAGGCACGGGACGAGGCAGCATCTGGGAAGACTTGAGCGTGACCTCTGTTTCTTACCCGCATCCTTGCATTGCTTCTGGAGTGGAGCCGGGCGTTTATCTTGTCGTCTCAGTGCCAGAGCTGCCTTGGATGCAGTCCTTCCGTTCTGATAGGTCCACTGTTAGCTTGCCAGAAGTAAATTGTTTTCAATGCTCCTTTTAGGTAGTAGATCCCGAGAAGCCTTTTGTATTTCAGGTTTTGGCTGGCAATACCTTGTGCACACAACTTGCTGTAGTTGCCGGTGTGAAAACCTGAAAATGTCGTCAAGTGACATAACACAAATGATATTATGATGTGAGAGAGACAATGACAATTTATCTTTGGTGAAGCTCGTTACTGTAAACTCATGAACCTCTTCAGTTCCCTTTCATAGTTCCTGATGCCTTACACTCTTCTCTCGTAGGTCAAATGCCATGTGGAACCCATGCTTACTTGACTAAGGAAACACTATCCCGTCCTCACAAGATAATTCCACGTCTGAGGTAAAAATCCTTCTGTTTTCTTTGAACTTCTTCCCCGAAAGGTTTACTGCCTATGGTAAGGGAGGTCTCCAGCTGCTTCCCCCCCGAAGAACCAATTTTCAACTTTTTCTTTAAACCCAGCTACTTAATTGACACAGGAGATTAGCTAGAGATTAAAGGTCTGCGGTAAGAGGAAGTGTTGAACTTGAGAGGAGGCTGAGGACACAATCAACAGCGTATCTTCAAGGCAGTTGTGATTTTCACTTTTACTTCTCTGTACTTCCCCATTAGCCAGTTGAAGACAGCAGGTCTTCATCTGAAAGTCATGAACATCTCGTGTCTGTCTCCATCGTCATCAGTGTACGTGCTTGACATAGTAGTTGGTGGTGGAGGTGCATATTTGAATGTTCTCTGGATACAATTTCTTTTGCCGTTGATGTTTTCAGCACAAGCCGGAAAGGCAAACAGAGCATCAAAGCTGCTCCAGACAGCTTCTTACCCCTGAGGCCACCCATTAAGGAGCGCGCTGCGCCAGAATCTGCCACTTCAGATGAAAATCCATATCATGAAAATGATAGAGAAAACAGTATCTCATGTAATTTTAAGTGCAATGGCAATAGCATTTGAGAGCGGGTCAAGACTCTGCTTTCAGCATCTAATCTGCCAGTCATTGCTTATTGTGGTTTGGCTCATATTTTGGAGCAGATCTGGAGCATGAGAAAGAGATTCCTTTCAGAGGAAGCTAAACCAGAGAAGGTTCCTGGGGAACGTGTCTAATGCACTCCAACTGCTACTGAGCATATAGTCCCTGAGGTCAGAGCAGGGCGGGTCTGAAGTAAAATGTCCCAGCAGTGTGGATGTTGTGGACATTGCCATTCTCACTGTCAGCATAATCTTTAACAAATAGATTGAGCAGAATTGGTCAAGGCTGGTTGAAATGAACGCTGTCTTGTCCCGCAGAGTAAAGTGGCCTCCTCAGGTTGATGCAGATATTTGTCGGATGTGCAAAGAATATTTTTTTCTTTTCAAAGAAAAACCCCAAAAGCCACCGTGAATTGGTATACACTGATAACAAATGCCTCACATATAAAAATTGTGATTCTCCTCTGTTGTTTGTTTCCTACCCCAAAGTGTTCAAGCCTCCTCTAAGGAACCAGTGACGACTGTGAGTCACCTGGAAGAACCAAAATACGGAGGAGAGGTCTATCCACGTCCAACACTAAGGACCAGTGAGTATCCCCATGATTCCAATCCGTTACACTTTGTAGGTAGACTTCAAATCAGAATAGGGCATTTCTTATACACTGGCAGATGATGTTCCAAGTTCAAAGCGCTTGCCAGAATTCAAACCTCCTGACCATACAGTCAGCATTAAAAGTTTTGGGTTTTTTTATTTATCACTCAGAAATGGAGAGCTGTCTATATCTGATGGTGATTCAAAGTCGACTTCTTGTTTTCTTCCTACTGCTTTTCTGTGCAGGTGTCGAATGTATAGATGTTTGCTGCCCACAGTGGTCGCAGAGAGGTGATATGATCAGGTAGAGTCTCTTTTAATGATGGTTCTTGTTTCTTTTGGCTCTGCATGCGTGTGTCTCTCAGCCTCTGGTAGAGTCTAGAAGATGACCAATGGTATGTGATCGTCTCAGTGCTGTGAAAGAGGAGTAGCTACCTTGCGGCTCCGGAATTGCTCGCAAGCCAGTTGCACCTCCAACACAGCTGCCATGCGAGAGCCGTGCTGCGTGACAAAGAGGGTTGTGCTGGTGTGGTGTTTGCTGTGGGAAGAAAGCCAGTAAGGGCGCGAGTGGTGGCCGTCCCAAGTTGTCCTTGGATGTGCAGAATCCGTTTTTGTTTGTGAGTCATTCTGCCAAGCCATCAAGGAGCTGACATTTCATTTCTTTCACTTGGAAACTCGCATCCTGAGCATAAGGATGAGAGAGCTTGTAAAGCCTGGTGGGACTTGAGGCAGTTTTTGGGACTTAGAGGATGCGTGGGGTTTGACTAGGAGGGGGAAAAAGGCAGCGTGCAGTTGGGTTTGAGAGGCCAGTGGCCTCTCTGAAAGGGGTCTTTTGGTGACAATGCGAATTCTTGTTTTTGAAGCAGGGACATATATCTGGACAACTTCAATGTCTGTGTATTTGTTTGCTCTTCAGAGTCTGCGTGGTTTGAATGACAATCCTCTCCAAATGGGGATAGTCACTCTCTTGACTGGCCTGTAGAAGGCAAGTAAACATCCTGTCGCTGTCCCATTTGGAATTCAATGTACTGGCCTTAGTTTCCCGAAGCTCACTCTGTTTGGATGCAAGTCTAGTTGCAGATGTTCCTGTTACACCTTGCAGTAGAACACCCAGCGTGCAGTGTTTATCAGCAGTAGATCACAAAGCCCTCGATAGAGGAAGTGCTGGTTGCTTGTCTGTTTTCTAAATAATGCAACTGATAAAGAGAAACAAAAGAAGTCTTGTACAAGTAGATGGAAAAAAAAAATAATTCCAAAGCTCCCAGCTCTTCATTCTATCCCAGTCTTGCTGCTAAGAAAGAACGGTGCTGGAAGTTGAGACGATATTGTCACATGTTGATGTGTGCAACCGGGGCTGTAGTCAGAATAAGTCTTGAAAAAGCCTTTCTTGTCCAGAAGGTGAATTCTTGAGAATTCCGTGGGAGAGGACGGATACAAAGCTCACTTCTCTCTCTCCCTCTCCTGGCAGGTACTGCACACCAGAAGAAAACTGTCAGGAAGAGGAAGGAGCAGCAAAACAAACCATCGCAGGGGTAAGCTTGTGTTTTTCACAAGGAAAATAGAGCTATTTGTGATCAGAAACTTCAGCGCTCTTCACTTCACATGACTTACTCAACAATATCTGTATTTGCCCAGGTTGTTTTTTCCCGGGAAAGCGGGAGCATTATTAGATGAGTAGCGCTATGGCAAAGTGTTTTCCTCTGCCATTAATTTTGTTTCTGGATTATTAGGAGCACACTACACTATAGCATTTTGATTCTTCCCCTTTAATGTGTTGGGTATAGCCTCAAAATCTTTAGCGCACAGCCTTAGTTGACCTGCAAAGCTGGACTGGGGTGTCTTTAGTCGTATCTTGTTTGCTGGGATGGGAAGTACATCTCCGACTTTCACCTCTGGTCAGGATTGAGGTCAAAAATAAAATTTTAATCATGGAAATCAGAAATCGTAGTCTCACTCTCAACTTGATACCTACACGTGGAGGCTTTGCTGGGGTTCTTAACGCTAGCCCAAGCCAAACGAGCTTTCTGCCTCTCTTGCCTCCGAGTGCAGCACTCCATGGGTGCACAGTTGGAATGCAGTTGTCAATAAAAAGTAACTTTGGAGTTTGCTGTTTGGATGGGTGTATAAAAACCCTTCCAGTTTTCTATATAAGCAAGATTTTCTGTCCTGTCCCCAAGCAAACAAATCTGTGCTTGATTGCTAGCTTAACATCCATTTGTCTAACAGAGGCAGCGTGGAGCTGAAATCTCAGAAGATGCGTTATTCCAAGGACATCCTACATGTGTTCGGTCCACAAAGTCAGCCAGCCTCAATGTGGAAGAAAAGAAAGTGCCAAGCCTGGGAAAAACAGCGGAACGCTTTCCTCCGCTCACAGAGGTACCGTAGCCGACAGTCTGTGAGACAAAAGAGAAGGTTGTGACAGAGCTGCAGGGAACTCCTCTTATTCTCGGTGGTTCTTAAGGCTCTTTGAAATCTGAAGAACTTGCATTGAACCTGTTAGTGAGTGTCTGCGGCTGTGACTTTGCAGTGCGAGGGTCAGCACTAAAGCTGGTTTGAAGGATTTCGTGTGCTCCAGCGCTCCTTCAGTTGTGCTGCCCTGAGGGTTTGTGGGCCTTCTGTTAGCAGGACAAAAAATGAGTCCAGGTTGAACACCAGTCTCCAGAGCAGTGCTAACCCGACTCATCCAGTTATATTGGATGTGCCTCTTGTCCTACAGTAGTGATAGAACCTGAAAGATCAGCTTGTGCTGATCCGTGGTGCCGACCACCAGGGAGTGGGAGTTCAGTTTCCCCTGCTTGTATGAATTTTGGCTGCTTTTATTCTTCGGAGTTGCAGTCTAATTGAGCTCCCCCCACCTTTTCCTGCCTGTTGAAGATTGACTTGGAAAGGGCGAGCAAATGCAGAGTTTACAAAGTCTGCAGCGTTGATGCTGGGTACAAGGGAAACCGGGTGGTTTTCTTATTTTGCTCACCCAGATTCAAGCAAGGAGATGCTATTGCAGATCAGAGTGTTTTATACCACCATTTGTAGTGGTTTCTTTGCATTCCCTAGGCAGACTTAGATGGGAACGTGCAAATTGGGACCAGTTGCGTGCACAAGATGGACTCCCCATTGCCTGACTCCAGTGTAGCTGCCTCAGTTTCCCCCTTTGCCATTCCCTTTGAAGTCCCCCACCTTCACACTCTTTCAGGCTCCTGACTTAGCTGCCTCGGTACGGAGGATGCCCTCTGGGGTTGGGTTAAACCTGGGTATTGCGAGGGCCGCGGGAGCACGTGGGAAAGGAGTTTGCCAGACTTGTGTTCCATCTTCAGCTGCTTTAGCGTGTTTGCTGAGTTTATGGGTTTTATCCCAACGTCCTTGGTGAAAAGAAATGGCAGCAAGCCTGGGCTCTAAAGTTCAAAGTTAGGATGCTGAAACCAACCAAGCAAGGCAAAAGCGCTATCGCTCACTGAGCCAAGAAACCGTCGAAGGCAGTTGCTCTGTCACCTGAGCTGAATTTACAGGCCGTGTTTCAGTGGAAAGCTGCCCCCAGGTCAGCGTGCTCCATGCTCTGTTTCACAAGTCCTTCCCCATTGAATTGTTCCTTTCAGGCCATGGAGAGAGAGGTCAGTGCCGCATTTGGCAGAGGTGAGCCAGATGAGATCATGAGCAGTGCCTTCAAACTAAAGGTCACTCGCGAGGACATCCGCACGCTCAGGAACCTTTGCTGGCTAAACGATGAGGTAAAACCAGCTGCAGCACAGGGACAGTCTCATTCAGCCTTTATTGAAAAATACCCCTCCGCCGTGTACAGAAGTCCCGTCAACGTTCTTTGACGACCTCCGCAGCAGAGCCTAGAAATCTCTGTACAGGTCTTATTTGAGGTATTGAAGGGTCGATCGTTTCTGGAAGTTCCGTTACTTCTTGTATGACGCAGCTTCCAGGAGTTCGTCCGGGTTATTGGCATGGGGGGCAGGTGTTTTGATCAAACTGCCGATGTAACCCCATGTGAAATTCTGGGAACAAAAGCTGACAGCTGAGGCTGGAGTTCTCTCCGCTGCGTGCTTAAGGGTGGCCAGAACAGAGGTGGTGCTGTATTTTTGGTTGGGGAAGCCAGCATCTTATTTTTACACCTCACGTTTCCTCTTTATGGTACAGGTCGTTAATTTCTACATGGGTCTGCTGATGGAAAGAGGCAAGAAGGAAGGCTATCCAGCAGTCCACGCTTTCAGTACTTTCTTTTATCCCAAACTAACATCTGGGGGCTACGAAGCAGTAAGAAGGTGGACCAGAAGTGTGGATGTCTTCAAGCAGGACATCATCTTCGTGCCTGTGAACTTGCGAGCCCACTGGACACTAGCCGTGAGTCCCACGGAGCTTTTTCTGTAGAATTGGACGGGGAGCAAAAACTGGCAAGAGAAGTCATTTAGGTGTTGGGGGGTGAGCGGCACAAGGTTGTGCTTTGTCTCACAGTCACCTTTTAATAACAGGTCATAGATGTCAGAAAGAAGACCATCACGTACTTGGACTCACTGGGACAGAAAGGGGATGAGATTTGTCAGACTTTGCTGTAAGTAACCGGTAACTGCTCCGTCACTGCTTTTATGGTGTGAATGAGGAGAGGGTTTTTAGATTTAGTCCCTGTAAGGCGACTGCAAGTTTTCACATGGCTTGTAGATAACCAACCAGGAATCTTGGCGTTGCTTGCTGCGAGTTGTCTGGCATCGACTGCTTATCTGGTGTCACAGCGTCCCCTCCACCCAGGGTCTGGGGTACCTGGACTCTGCCACCTTCCCGAGATAGGCACAGCCAGATACGCCATAGCCCTGTGGCACACGTGTGCCGACTTTGTTAGTAATCAGTAAAACCGGGCTGTTGATGGGAGGGAAGGATTTCAGGGATTTCAGGATGTTTCAAGATACCAACCAGACTGTAAAAGGAATGTGGTTCTTCCAAGAGCTTTTTCACTCCTCCTTCTTTAAGAACTTTCAGATGGCAGCTCAGTAATGTTGGTGTCCCGGGGTATATACGCTTCTCTTTGTGATCAGCTGCGCCGACACTCTTACTCTCAGCTACGCTCTTTTAGCCTTTTCTTCTCTCAAGACCTGTTTTCCCCCCCTACTTGTGCTGTTCGTCCTTTCTACAGTAGTGCGCTCTGTAACGTGTTCCTTCTCAGGTTGCCTCTACCTCTTCTGTTCAGTGTCTTACACAAAGCCACCGTATTTCCCTCCGGCTTCCCAGAGCAAGCCACCTTTGTGTCCCTACTGGGTTTTACTTGTATTTCTGACATTCCCCTTCGAGACGGATACCGTGTGGCACCTTTCCGTCATACACCTTTCCGGGTGTTATCAGCTGGCGCGGATACACCTCCAATGGAATGGGTGCGGCTTGTGCAAGCGGGCATCCTTAGATGTCTTTGCCGTTGACGCAGGAGTAGTCAAAACCCTTAAGCAACAGCTTTGTAGCCTGAGAGCCGCCCTACAGAGATAAACCGCGTGTTGCTTCAGTCCGGTGCTCTCCTGAACAGTTAACAGCCCGTGCCTGGGAAAGGGCATAACAATAGGTCTGCATCAAATAGTTTTTTACCTCGAGAGGGTTCTTCCAGCACCCCGTGGCTTGAGAACTTCCTCAGCCAGAGGGGTTGGCCCAAAAGGTTCTGTATTAGTTCTTCCAGACGTGCGCGCAGGGTGTGGGATCAAGGCACTCGGTGGAATTATGGCATTACGGTTCCTTGCTTGGTTTTTCTCTTTTTCCTCTAGTAACATGTGATTTGGGGTTTTTTGACCTCTCCGAAGCAATGAACTTAGGTTTGTGTGGAAGTCTCTGTTGGAATTGTTGGTCTCATTCTTGACCATTAGCTCACAGCCTCTCCCCGTGTTTGTAAATTGAAGATTGGGAAGTTTCCTCCCAAATCAGCCTTAAATCAGCTGCTGTGAGGATCCTCTGATGTTTTACCATCCTGCCGTTCGTCTTCCTGTGATCCTTCAGCCGCTTTGTTTTGTTGTTGGCCTAAATTACAGAGATGAAAAGGGATTTTTTTTTTTTCCCTTTTGTTTTAACCAGCCGATACCTGCAAAAAGAAAGCTGGGAAAAAAGACAGCTGGAGCTGAATGTTTCGGAGTGGACTCTTCACAGCATGGAGCCACGTGTACGTGAGCACCCCTTGGGTTTGAAATGGGAACTGTAAGTGCTTCTTTGGGGCCCAGATCCTGGCACGTGACAAAGCAAAGGGTTGAGCTGATGTTTCTCAAGGAGTTAATAGTAAAAAGCAGTCCCTAAAGACTGGATTTAAGAAAGGTCACTTGAGAAAGACGCCGTGCAAACCTCGAGACGCCTCGCAGGGAGGAGGGCTGCTGCCCCTTCTGGGCCTGCCAAGAATTTGGATTGTAGTGTCCGAGTCCGGGAGGCAGAGGGGAGGGATGGTGCGCAGTGAACTGGGTCTGTTCCTCGTGGGCGGGAGTGGGTATTGGGGATTAGGCAAGTAGGGTCAGGAGTGTGCGGTGAGCGCAGTGTCGGTGTGGGGAATGTGCGCTACTTCCAAGTTGCTTTTCTTTTGAGACAGAGGGAAATCCTCCATCTTCTTTGCATTCCTTAGGAGATCCCTCAGCAGCTGAACGGAAGCGACTGCGGTGTCTTTATGTGCAAATACGCAGATTACATCGCCAGAGAGAAACCGTTCAACTTTAGCCAGGTGAGTGAAGGTCATAAACCCCTCCAGCCCCTTTCGCGCAGGGACAGGAGCCGGGGAGGTTACGCAGCAGCTCTTAATTGTGTCCGGGGCAGGGGCTGAGGTTTCGTGCCCCGTTTTGGTGCGTAGTTGCTGGGGTCAGAACTTCCAAGTGGCCTGGGCAGGGCAGAGCTGTGGTTCTCCATCCCCGCCTTTGGGAGCTGCTGCCGGTGAGATTCCTCTTGGGCAAGATACTGCCGCCGCTTATTTTTATTGATTTTGTTTTATACCGGTCTTTTGTTAGTGTGCTTGTAAGCTGTCGCGCGGTCAAGTCAATCTCGTTTTGTCGGGTTGTCGTGTCACCCTCTTAGGGGCCGCGTGGGGTGTTGTACCCAAACGGTTGACAATTCTTAAAGGGAACTTCCTATTAAGGACTCCGCTGGGCGTTTATGCGTGTTTTCGGCCTCTTTCTGCCGTGACGTCGTTATTTAATGGATTTCTCTTCTCTTTTCAGAGTCACATGCCGTACTTCCGCAAGAAGATGGTGTGGGAGATAATCCATCAACAGCTGCTGTGACACGTGGACAATTAGAGTTCTTATTTAGTGACATTTCTTAGACCTTTGTTACATTTCTTAGACCTTTGTTACATTTCTTAGACCTTTAGTTACATTTCTTAGATCTTAGTTGCATTTCTTAAAGCTTTAGTTACATTTCTTAGACGAATTTTCCTCTTTAGGTTATGAAGTAGAAATTAAGATGGTTTTTTCCCCCCCCTTCCCCCCCCCTTATTTTGGAGACAGTAACTCTGGTGTTGGTTTTTTTTTTTTTGCTGTCTCCAGGGAGTTATTTAATGTGAAAAGAGAAGTATTTATTTCTTTATATGTTTAAAATATTTATTTTAATAAAAAGAGCCTGACTGGAACGAAACTCTACCTGGTAATGACAGAGGGAGATTTATTCTTTCTTTTTATTTAACTGAAAAAAAGTTGGATGTAGCGATGTGGTTTTTCGCTCCCTCACAATCCCCCAGGAAGAGGATTGGAGCCAGGATGAGTATCGGAGCACAAAAGCCACGAAGCGATGGTCACAACGTGCTGAAGGGGCAATCGGGGTGTCGTTCAGCGGCAAGATGAGCAAGCAGCATCCCGAAAATCCGCCCCTGGAGAGGGGTTAGTGGTGTACGGACGCTCTCTGTGTTCTGTAAACCCCCCATGGGGAGCCCCTGCTGCCCCCTTGGCAGCGCCCGGGTGGCTGTGACTGCTGAAAGCCTCCGTGTGTGAGGCGGTGGGGACATTGTCCAGGTACCACTGTCCCCTCTGCCTACAGCGTCACGGGGTGGGCTCTGGCCCTTTGGCATGTCCATATGTGCCCACCAGCTCCCCTGAGACCACCCCAGGGGGCAGAATCATCCCGCTTTGGGCCAGCCGTGTTGTGCAGGAGCTGGGCCTCGCTTCTCGTTAGGGAATGGCCTTTGGGAGGTGACGAGCTTGCGCTTTCCCGTGCTGCCGGGAGAGCGTGGGTAGAGCCACAGCGCGAGTGACACCGCTGCTGCCCTCAGCGGGGCTGGAGGAGATGTTCCTCCTCTGGCTTTGCACACTTGGCATGCTGCCATGTGTCCTGTGACATGGTCCTTGTGCACAGGGTGGCCGTGGTGGGGGCTCAGCCCCATCCTTACAGTGCTGGGGAGCACGGGGCTACCAGGCACAGAGTCCCTCCCCCAGTGAGGTGCTTTGGTGCGTTGAGGTGTTAGATGGGGTGGCACAGCCCCTGCCCGCCCCGGGAGGGGAGACACCACCTCTCCGGTGGCACTGGATGGGAGGGAGGGAGGGAGGGAGCAGAGCTGTGGGAGCCATGGAGAAAGGCGTGGGGGTGTCCCTCATCGTGGCAGCCCCCAGCAGCCCTACCCCGCCACCCGGCCACCCCAAGGGACATCCAAGCCCCATCTTGGTCCTCTCCCCGTTGGGTGACGCCCTTCCACCCACCCCAGAGGTGCGCTCCTCTCCTGCGGGGGGGACGCCCAGCGCTCGCCTGGCTAGAGAAGCACCGCGGGGGGTTGGTTAGGGGGCATCTGAGCTTCCCCATTACACGGGCCTAATTACTGTGCCGTTAATAACCATTAATAACCACTTTGGCTCTGCTAACCAACTGCGGCGAGGCCCCCACCCCGCTTTAGCACAGGCTTCCTGATGCCAACGCCTCCCCGAGCCACTGGGTAAAGCGACGCCTGGCAAGAAACCACCACCACCCCCAAAAAAACCCACAGCACATCCCCCACTCCCCACCCACCCCTTCTCCCCCCATCACAGCCATGGGGCAAACTCCAACCACCACCACCCCCCAATCTCAGCTCGGCCGTGACCCCCCCGAGACACTGGAAAGAGAGCAACGGAGAGCGAGCTCAGGCTCGTGTGAGCTGGAGAGATTTCTCTTTGGTTTTTGATGTTGTCGGTGGGTGGGATTTGGTTGGTTGTTTTTCACAGAACACTTTGCAGTAGAGGACAAAAACGTGGTGTCGCAGCCCCCGGGGCCGGCGCTGGCACCGCCATCTCCCCCCACGGCCCCCCCCCTCCCGCGGCTCCTGTCCCTCCTCCTGCCCGGCGGCTGTTCCCACTTTCTCTCCTTGGTTTGTTTGTGGTTTTTTTTTTCTTTTCTACCTTTCTTTTTTAATATGTGGGGTTTTTTTCCGTTTTCCCTTTTTCTTCTTTCTCCCTTTTGTTTTTTGCTTCCCCCTCCTTTTTTCCCCTTTTTTCTTTTTCCCTTTTTTTTTGCTTTCCCACCCTTTTTTCTGTTTTCCCTTCCCCCCTGTTTTTCTTTTTCTTTGTTCACTTTTTCCCCTTTTTTCTCTTTTTCCTTTTTTTTTTCCTTTTCCCTCCCTTTTTCTCTGTTTCTCCCTTTTTCCCCTGTTTTTGTTTTTCTCTTTTTTCACTTTTTCCCCCGTTTTTCACTTTTTCCCCCTCTTTTCTTTTCCCACCTCCCCCCCCCCTTTTTTTTTCTCTCTTTTTAAACAAGCTCTCTCCCGAAGGAGCGGCCCCTGGCTCTCCGCTGGCAGAAGGAGCCTACGGAAGAGCTCTGGCACTGACACGGGCAGGAACACCCACTCACACATCGCAACACAGCAGTTAGTTTGGCAACACCCCCACCCCCTGTCACAAGTGAGACCTGCACAGACAAAGGGCTCCTGAGTGAGGGCACTGGGGCAGCCCCACCTTAGAAGCAGCAGAGGAGCAGAGCCATCCGGAGCCATCAAGAGCACAGGAAGGGCTATTCAGGGCCTCATTGTCTGCGCCGAGTGACCGTCTGCTGAGAACCGCTCTGGCGGCTCAGAGCTCAGCCCCAGCAGCAGTCTGGAGCCAACGGGGAAAAGTGCACTGGGAGGAAGACTGGCAGCCTTCCTCCACAACGCCCCGGAGAGAATGACCACAGTGCTGCCTATCCCCATCGCTTTTCCAACTCGTTTCTTTTTTTTATTAGAAAATTAATTAAAAAAAGCGCTCCAACTCTCAGGTTTCCAAGGCATACAGAATCTCTAAAAGGGAGACACAAGCGTGAGGTGCTGAGGTACCCAAACCTGCCCACGTTAGTCCAACTAAAGGGACAGCGTCGGGAGGCGAGGGAGGAGGAAGGGGGAGGCTGTGGGATGGAGAGAGCCCTCCCCGTACCCCTCGGCTGTGCATCCTCGCAGCGCCGCGGGCAATGGGGGGCTGTGTGTTTGGGGGGTCTTTGGTTTGCTCCCCTGACCTGCTGGGGGTGGGGAAGGGGGGGTATGTCTGGCGGCGGGGTTACATTCATCGGGCGGTGCTGGGCGGCACGGTGGGAGCCTCCCTTGCTGTGCTGCGAGGCCGGGGCTCCCGGAGCGTGTTTCTGCTCCTGCTGCTTCACCTGCTGGAGCATTTCCCTCATCTTGCGCTGTGCAGTCTTGGGGAGGGGAGGGGAGGGGAAAAGCAAGAGGTGGGGGTCAGGGCACCGCTTCTCCTACCACCACCCACCCCCGAGCATCTCACCGCTCCCAACTTGTCACTCTGGACAAGCCGTAATTAATTCTGGGGGCGTTTTTTGGGTGTTTTGTTTTGTTTTGTTTTTTTAACTTGTCCTTCCTCCATCACTCCTCAAGAGCACCTGAATTTTTTAGGGGGGCTGCCATCCTGCTCGAGTGGACAGGAACCAATGTTATGGAAGCTGCACCCAGGTGGGATGCGGGTGGCTTTGCCAGCGCCAAGGATTCCATTCATACTCTGGATGCTGCTCTGCACGGCATCCAAAACGCTTATTTTTAGCCCAATCGAGCCAATCTTTAATTTCAGTGCTCGCACAGCCGGGGGGAGCTGCCGAAACACCTTCAGTGCATCTTGGGAGCACAGGGACCAACCAAAAGAAGAGCAGCGGGATGCTTGGGTGGTGCTGGGCTCAGCCACCCCGCGCCTTTCCTCGGTGGATGAAAGCGGCCGGGGAAGATCAGGAAAAGCCACGGCCAAACTGTACCTGACTGGCAAAGAAATGCCCAATGATTTTAACAATGACCTCCTCGTTCTCGTCCGGGGTTTGGTCTCGTGGCACATGAACTTCCGCACTGGTTAAGTTTTGCAGTTCATTCACCTGGAGCAAATCACAAGAGGCTTCTGTTGTGGAAGACCCAAAATCCTCCAATGCTGCTGTCACCACGACACCAGGCACCCTGTGTGTCTCCCCCTTCCTTGGGACCAACGAGAACCACCACCAGGACATGGGGGCTGAGGGTCAAGACATTGCTGAAAGCACTGAGCACCCGGGATTTGTCCCCCTGGGGTGGGCAGGGGTGATGGGTGATGGGCAACTCTGCGTCCCCGGGGCACCACCACCTTTGCCTATCACACGGCCGGCGGCGAAGGAAGGCACCTTGATGTGGGCTTCAAGCTTCACTTCTTCTTTCGAGTTAAAGAAGTTTGCCTCTTTCAGCTTCCCAAATATTCACCCCTGGGCCTGGGGAGGAGACGGACAGGAAGGAAAACCATCCGGCAGCACCCGCTGTGCCCCTCCATCCCCAAAGCTGATGATGTCCCCACGTCCAGCAGCATCAAAACCATGGTACCCAGCAAAGAGCTCCCCCGGCGCTGAGGGAGGCCAAGCCAGGCTGGCAGCACAGTGGTGACCACAGGGACGCTCTTGACTTGGCCCCTGCTGTCCCCCCACCCACAGCCCCCACCCAGTGCACCTTGAACTGAGTCTCGGGCGGCCCCATGATGATGACCATCCGCTCGCTGGCCTCGGGACCTTCTGCCGGGGCGATCTGGGGAGGGATGGGGGAGAGGGAGCATGAGCGCAGCCCCCACTTCGGCAAGACCTTCCCTCGGTGGGATGTACCCCCCCAGCGCAGGACAACCCCCCCATGCAGGAGCATCCCCTCCCACCCGAGCCAGGGTGATAACCAGGGTGCTGCAGGCCTGGCCTTCTACTAATGACAGGCTGGAGAGGTGGGCCCATGCCAACCTCATGAAGTTCAACCAGGCCAAGTGCAAGCTCCTGCACCTGGGTTCGGGCAATCCCAAGCACAAATCCAGGCTGGGTGGAGAATGGATGGAGTGCAGCCCTGGGGAGAAGGACCTGGGGGTGCTGACTGATGAGAAGCTCAACATGAGATGGCAACGAGTGATCACAATCCAGAAAGTATCCCAGGCTGCATCAGAAGAAGTGGGCCAGCAGGGCGATGGATGTGGTTCTGCCCCTCTGCTGCGTTCTGGTGAGACACCACCTGGAGTACTGTGTCCAGCTCTGGAGCCCCCAACATAGGAAAGACATGGACCTGCTGGAGCAGGGCCAGAGGAGGCCATAGAGATGCTGGAAGGGCTGGAGCCCCTCTGCTGGGAGGACAGGCTGAGAGTTGGGGTTGTTCAGCCTGGAGCAGGCACTGGCCGGGGGGGCTCCATACAGACCTGAGAGGTACGCCCAGGAGCTCTATGGTGGGAGAGAAAACGAGGGTCAGTGACGGCCCCAGAGTGCCAGACCCTTCCCAGCCACCCCCAGCCCAACGCAGAGCAGCGTGCCACCACAATGAGCCCGGCAGGGACATGGGGACAACCCTTCAGGCCCTGAAACCACCCCTCACGGAGCACGGGGGCACCCGAGGGTGCATTGGGGTGAACTGTGGCCCCAACCCAGCACAACAGGGCTGGGAGGCGGACGGGGGCACCCAGGTACCCCCAGTTCCTCCCTGCTGCCATGTTTCTGCTCGTGTCCTGCCTTTGTAGGGGGAAACTGGCCCCAACAGCCTTTCAGAGCAGCCGCAACCCCGCAAAGCTGAAACCGTGCTGTGACCACCATCAGTCCCCTGCACAGAAAGTAGGGGATTGGCGAGAACTGAGCACCATGTCTGGTTTGGCTCTGATTTCCATCATCGTTTCACTTTTCCAGGTCCAAGAGAAGAGAAAGCCAAGGCTGAGGAAGATGTTCCCCCAAGACCTGGTCTGGGGACAGGGGGGAAAGCAGCAAGCAACCCAAGTCAACCCAACCCAAAGCCTCGTCAACTCTTCCATGTCCCAAATCCATCAGAAACTTCCCCTGGCAGTAGACACAACTCTCTCCTGCTCTGTGTTCCAGCAAGTGCAACCAGATGCTACCTGCAAACCACCATTTCTCATGTGGAGAAGGAGCAGAGCCAGCTCCCCTGCCCATGCTGGACGCCGCTCTTGCTCCCAGCCCTTGATTTAAACCTGCTGTGCCCATGTTCAATTAGCTACGGCTTACGCTGGACCCTAATCTCCAGCTGTGTGCCTTAAAGCGTCCGCCTAAAGTTGTCTGCACATCACTGTTTCCTATCCTCCATGTGCCAGTCTTCTCCACCCCATGGTGGCTCTGAGCACCCTCCTCTCTGACCAGGCACCGTTTCAGCCCTTCGGAGTCACTCTTTCCCTTCGTGCCCTGCTGTCTGCCTGCAGCCTCGTCGGCAGGCGCCGGGCACGCAAGTCCTTGCCTTGCACCGGAGACTGAATTGGACTCAAGCACGCTCAGCTGTGAAAATCAGGAACTTTATTTCTACAACCAAGTCAACATCAGCCCTTCTGCGCTCAGAGGAGCGTGGGCAGGACAGAGCAGGCCTTGGCACTGAGGCTGCCTTTGGCTCAGCAGGCATTGCCCCGGAAGGAAATGGTCGTGGAACAGGGCGGCCTGCTCTGGAGCCTCTTCGTCACGCTGCTCAAGCCTTTTTCCCCCACAGGACCTGCAGCAGCTCCTGCACCCGAGTAAAGAATTCCACCAACTTCTGGAGTGGAAATGGGCAGGAGCTAATCGTGCCCGGTGGTGTTGGTGTTGGCCTTGGCCTCTGATAAGGGGTTGAGGTGGTGAGAAAATGACTCCAAGCCCGTGCTGTTGGAGTACCCCTTACTGCTGGGCGCAGTCCCATCTGGACCAGGATCCAGTCGTAGAAGTGCTGGGTGGAGGTGTAGACTCCGGGCCGTTTGGCTCTGGCACAGCCTCTCCCCCAGCTGGTCACCCCAACAAGCCAGAAGTAGTCCGCGTTGTTGTCTTTGCACACCAGAGGACCACCGCTGTCACCCTGCAGGGGAGGAGAGAGGGTTGAGGTGGTGTTGGGTGGCCGCTGTCAGCGCTCTGGCCGGCTCCTTCTCTCTCCCAGCACCTGCCAGAGCTCTGCTCACTGCACACAACGGCTCTGCTCCGGCGCTGGAGCCTACAGAGCCTCGTGTGGGAGGGGGTGGAGGGCCTGTAAGGTCGGGCGCTCTCTCATCTCTGCACAGTGCTCCCGGCTGTGTGGAAGGGGGATGCTTTGGGATCTCGACCTATGGGCTGCCGGGAGCACAGGATGGGCTTTCTGGGCAGCGTCCCCGGGCTCTGGGACAAGGTGGGCACTGGGCAAGGACCTGCAGCTGGGGAAGGGGAGGTGAGCCCCAGCAGCGGTGGAGACCCAGCAGTAGCAGGGTGACTTGCCAGGCCAAGCATGTGCCGGGCGATGTTTGGGCGTTGCGAGAGGGCTGCCGGTGCTGCTGGGGCTTGACTTGCAGCACGTCCTACCTGGCAGGTGTCGATGCCACCCTGCGGATAGCCAGCACACAGGTTGTGGCTGTGGATGGCCCCTCTGTACCACCCGCTGCTGTTGCAGAGGTTGACATCAATGAGCTGGACCTTGGCCTCCTGCAGGACATCTGTTGACCCTGCAACTGTGAGCAGAGAAAGCAATGAAGCCCCAGCAGCTCCCCCCCTGCCTGGGTGAACCCCTTCCCTCGGGCTTGGCTTTGCGTCCTGAAGGCACTGTGCCCGTGTTTCCCCTCTGTCTGGCTTTGGGCGGTGGGTCAGCCCATTCTCTCCGGAGGCATACGTCCCCACAGCCTGACTGCGGCTTTCGCCTCTGCTCTCGGGAAGCCCAACCCCTCTCCCCAGTGTGCCGAGCTTGCACTCAGGACACCAGCACTTTTGGGGAACTCACATCTTGCAGTGGTGGCGCCCCAACCGCTGACGTAGCAGGTGCGCAGCTCTGACACTCTAAGTGAGGCGTCGGGCACACAGGCAAGCTGGGTGTAGTAGTTGCACTGGACGGGCTGGTCCAGCTCCAGCAGGGCGATGTCATTTCTCTGCGTGATATTCCTGTAGTGCTCGTGAACCAGCAGCCGCTTAATATGGCGCACTTGGGCCTCGGGGCCCAGCCGAGTCAACTGGGTGGCCCCGATCACCACGCGCCACATGCTGATGTGCCTGGAAGGCAGATGGAGAGGGGGGTCAGAGGGAGCGGAGCCACGCGCTGCAGCAGCCCCGCCGTTCCCTGCCTTCTGCTTCCCAGGGCAGAGAGGAGAGCAGTGCCACGCAGGCTGCCACCGCCCTGGCATGCCTTAGGCACGAGCCATGTGGCGCTGGAGGCTGCTAGGAAGCAGTGGCCCGAGCCCAGCCTTCTCCTGAGCAGTCTCTGGGCTGGGCTCGGCAGTGCCCAGGCACTGGGCGTACTGGCAGGAACCGGGATGGGAGTAGCAGGCGGTGCTGCGCGCAGGGCACCCGCGAGGGTGGTGGGGACACCCCCCTTCCCTGGCCCTCCTTACCTGGCCTCGATGAAGCAGTGTGCTGCCGTCAGCACCCACTGTGGGCTGATGAGGGACCCTCCGCAGATGTGCCCCGTGCCTGCTTCCCAGGGGTCCTGGATGCTGACGATCCAGGGCCAGGCTCCTGGACGGGCATCGGTGCCACCCACCACGCGCGACATGCCGTACTGGTAAGCCATGGGCCGGAGCCCGCAGGTCCCTCTGTAACCAGAAACTCATGACTGTCCTGCTCCACGGCGTGCTGCGGTTCAGGCTGAAGGTCAGCCCTCTTCCCTCCCCACAAGGCGCTGCACGGACAGCAGGGCCAGGGAACCCCCTGGGGCGGGCGGGCGTGCGCCCCTGTTTCTGCCTGAGCCCCGCAGAGGAGCTGTGCCAGCAGCCGGGGTGCTGGCCAGGATCTGAGGCTCCCAGGCGGGGTTGGGGAAGCTGTGGCCACGGGGGACAAGCGGGCTCCCTCCAGTGAACCCCATCAGGGTTGCCCAAGCTCCCCCCCAGAGCCTGGGGCCACTTACCCACAGCTGTCCCACGCGCCTTGCACAGGCCAGCACAGGGCCAGCAGGACGACGACGAGGAGCAGTTTCATTGCTGCCAGTGGCGGCACGTGGCACCTGCAAGAAGCGAACCGAGGGCCTGTCGCCACCAGTGCCGCAGCCGACGTAGTGCCCGCAGTGCTCACGCTGCCCACGGTGCTCTTGTTCCCGGGGCTGATGTCACAGAGTCGCTGGTTCCGGGCACCGGGCCCGGTGGCCTCTTGGCAGAAGGGGGGGCACCATGGGGGGTTCCCGGCAGGAGGGGAGGCAGAAGCCGGCATGGGACACCCCCGACAGACCCCCGCTGAACGCTCTGCCTGCGGGACGAGGCTGTGCAGGCCCCGCGGCAGGCAGCAGCGCCTGGCTGCGAGCGCTGTCTGCTGACAGAAAAAGCCCTGTGTGGCATCGCGACCTCTTGGGGAAGTTCACTGCCACCCCGCTCTCTGCAGCCCTTTGCCACCAGGGCCTTCCCAAAACACATACACCAGAAAACAGAACTGCTACAGGCAGCATGCACGGTTTGGGGTGTTGAGGGGCCCATCTGGCTACAGCCGCAGCAGGCAAGCGGTGATGTGTGAGCGGGACGAGTCCAGCACACCCACATGCTGCACTCCGTACCTATGCGCACGCCTGGGCGCACACACAGAATCACAGAATGGTTTAGGTTGGAAGGGACCTTGAACACCATCAAGTTCCAACCCCCCCTGCCCTGGGCAGGGACACCTCCCACCAGCCCAGGTTGCTCAGAGCCCCGTCCAACCTGGCCTTGAACACTTCCTGGGATGGGGCAGCCACAGCTTCTCTGGACAACCTGCGCCGGGGTCCAACACCCTCACAGTCAAGAATTTCTTCCTAAGATCTATTCTAAACCTCCCCTCTTCCAGTTTGAAGCCCTTCCCCCTCATCCTGTCACTACACACCCTTGTAAAAAGTCCCTCCCCAGCTCTCCTGTCGGCCCTTCAGGGACTGGGAAATGCCGGCACGTCAGTTTGTGTGCTGCACTCTGTGTGTGCACGCATCGTGTGTGCCCTGTGTGTGGGTGCACTCGGTGTCTGGGTGCACTCCGTGTCCCGGTACCCACACGGTGGGTGCACACTGTTTACGTGCAGTGTGGTGTAGATGAGCCTGTGAGCGTGCGCACTGCAGGTATGCGTTTACTGGGTCGAGCGCGTGCCGTGTGTGCGGGCATTTTGTGCGTATGCTGGCAGGCTGTGTGTGCCCGCACTGCGTGTGTGTGTGCGTGCTGCATGTGCATGCCTTCCACGCTCTGTGCATGACGTGCACGAGCACTGTGTGCATTACGTGGGGTGTTCCATGTGTGGTGGGGGCGTGTGTGGGGTGTTAGTGTGTGTTGGTCTGTAGTCAGTGTGTGTGTTCCTATGCAGTCGGGGGGTGTGTCAGTGTGTGTTGCTGTTGTAATAAGTAATTTAGCAAAAGAATTTTGCTTCAGCTAAAATAGATGTGTGCTCACTATGGCTTCAGCTAAGATGGGTCTGTGCTCGCTGTGTGTTTGGGAAAGGGATAGTGTTAGACAGGATATCAGACGAGAGCAACAGTTGGAAGTACAGAAACTTGCAGGGCAAAGGGTGGTGTCGTTAGCTAAGATAACCACAGGAGTGTAAAGAATGAAGAAGCCACAAGAAGGACATGGTGGTAAAGACTTCGAGCCTCCCTCCAATGACTATTAGGAAGACTCGTGAGGAAGCACAGCGCCTGCGCTGCTGGAAGGGAGGGGGCATGTTCAGGGGTGGGCTGCATTCCAAGAACTCATTGATTATGTATTTGGGGGTGGGTTGTGTTCCAAGAACTCAAAGAGGAATCGCCGATGGAACAGTTGAAGAGGCTCTGAAGGAATATTCAGCAGTTTTCTGGGACTGATCCAGAGACTTTTGCTGGCCAGGAATTATTAAAAAATAAATTTTGTCACCCATGCCTGGCCAGCTATTAGGAAAAAAATGGAAAAGATGGAAGACTGGCATGAGAGAGGAATCAATGAGCTGTTACGAGAAGCACAAAGAGTATATGTGAGGCGCGATGAGGAGAAGCAGAGGGCAAAAGCAAAACTAATGGTAGTGACTGTAAAAGAAATAACAAAGACTAAAGATAAAGCGCCCCAGAATCCAGGGCCAGGGATGAGAGCACACAAGATACAGGGAGCCCATCTGCTGCCGCTCAAAAAGCCCATGTGAATGAAATCAGGAGCCCCAGAGGGCGGAAAGTGTTACCATTGTGGGTAGGAAGAACATTTTAAGAGAGAGTGTCCCAGGCGAAAGAGAGATCAACGAGTGTTTAAAATCTGTCAACAGGAAGAATACTCTCCCGAGTAAGGGTGTCAAGGGCTCTGCCTGCTGGGGGAAGAAAGAATTAGTGAGCCCTTGATAAATTTAAAATCAGGCCCCCAGGAGGAAATTTACGCCTTTTTAGTAGACTCAGGAGCTGAGAAGTCTTGTATTATGAAACTGCCTTTGAATGGGAAAATCCAGACACCGGGAAGAAGCAGCAACTCCACTGGACCTCCCTGCCTCAAGGATTCACAAAATCCCCAAATCTATTTGAACAGACGCTAGAGAAAATTTTAGGGGAGTTCCAGGCAGAACCTGCAGTAAGAATCTTGCAATATGTAAATGATCTGTTGGTATCAGGAGAGAGGGAGCAAAAAGTCAGAAAGAGACATCGATACGTTCGCTGAATGGTTTTTTTTGAAGAACAAGAATTAAGAGTCTCAACAACAAAACTGCAGTTTGTACAAAAGAAAGTAAGAGCATCTAATTAGTGAAAGAAAAAGAAAAATCAATCCAGAACGAATTACAGCATTAAGTGTGCCAAGAACGAAATGAGAAATAAAGAAGATTTTAAGGTTACTAGAGTACTGTAAATTATGGGTTAAAGGATACACTCAGTCAATAAAATTTTTCTATTATAAACTTGTAAAAGACAGTCCAATACAGTGGACAGAAGACAAACAAGAGCAATTTAAAGAATTAAAGCAGAAGTTAATAGAAGCCCCGGGTTTAGCCCTCTCCTCCCTAGAAAAAAAAAAAATCACCTTTTTATAAACACGGAAGAAGGGATAGCGCATGGAGTCGTAATGCAGGAACGGGGCGGAGAAAGGAAACCGGTGGCATACCTATCCAAAATTAATGGACCCGGTATGTTGGAGGTGGCCCACATGCATACAGGCAGTAGTGGCCACAGCAATATTAGTAGAAAAAAGCCAAAAATTAACCTCTAGAAGAACCCTAATCGTACATACCCCCCCACACACTGTAAGAACTATATTATCTCAAAAGTCTGGCCGGTGGTTAACAGATTCCAGAACTTTGAAGTACGAAACCATTTTAATAGAAAAGAATGATTTGACCCTCATAGTAGACGGAAACCTGAATCCTTCACAATTCCTGTAGGGACAGGCAAGTGGGGAGCCGCATCATGATTGATTAGATTTTATAAATTACCAAACCAGGGTAAGAGAAGACCTAATAAACACACCAATGCCCTATGTAAAAAAAAAAAAACCAACAAAAACAAACCCAAAAAACTATCCAACAACTTTTTAGAGACGGTTCCTCCTGATGTATAGATGGAAAGAGAGCAAGTAGTTATGTCGTCATTTTGGGGGAAGAAAAAGCGGTAATTGAAGAAGGAGGATTACCAGCAAATTAGTCAGCCCAGAGTTGTGAACTATACGCTCTGAAGAGAGCTTTAGATTATCTCCAGGGAAAAGAAGGCATTATCTATACAGATTCAAAGTATGCATATGGAAATTAACCATGAAAAGGAAGTCTCATGGTTTTGCTTTGACAGGAAAAAGCCCTGGAGAGCCTTCAGAAGGCGCGTAAGAGTCAGTGCTGCTGCATGAGAGCAACAGACAGCAAAAGCCTCGAGAGTGCCTTTGGACTGGGGCAGCACCAAACCCCTTCGACCCTACTTTGCTGCGATTGTAATTGTTGCGTGTATCTACAGGTTAAGTGTAAGAATTGTAATAAGGTCATTTTAGGTCCCCGTGGCAGACGGGAGCAGTACCTCTCCCAAGTCCTCGATCTTTAGTGTATCCGATGTGGGAATACAACCCCAATAGATAAGTGTAACTGGATTAGACATTACTGTTGCAGAACCACAGAGAATTACGTAATGTGGACCGACCCAACCAGAATGTTCACAGATCCTCGAAATATCAACTCCAATAGGAGTTCCGGGACTGAAGAAAGGACCCTATTGTGCCACAAGAAACAGAGATACCGAACTAAAGAGGATGGAGGGCAAGACCAGGTTGGCCTCTGGACTTGCTGCCAAGAAGAACTATTTCTCGGCTGTTGGAGGCACCCCAATAGGCACGAGAGGTAGGAGTATAAGCCAGGCTGGACCTCCACTGCCAGTGGTATTATCACTAGTGGTATCTCTAGAACCTGGTTGTCCTGGTGACAAACTTAAGAATAGGCAGAACAAGATTAAGAGCAACTGACCCAATCATTAGGAGAAAGTCTCATTTTTCAGTCATGGATTTTCACGGGTTTTGTTTTCAAGCCACCCAAACAGGGCGCACTTTTATAGCCATCAGCAATTAAGTTCTCTGTCCCCTCCAGAAAAGCCTTTTCCTAAAGGCGCTCTCCTTCAAAGGGCAGACCCACAAAAAGAAGCCCTCTCTGCTTAATCCATTTCACAGAGACTTTCAAATGCAAACAAGAATTAAACAGGACGTCTTTTCCCCGCTTCAGGGAAAGCCACTAATAGAGACCTTGGCAACATATTTAGCAAATCTATCATTGTAATGCCTTTGCATTGCCCATTTCCAGCTGGAGGGCAGGTTGCAAGGACTCTCATAAAAGAAAACAAAACAAAACAAAACAAAACAAAAAAATCCAACCACAGAACATATTCCTGTGTAGGGGGTAATTTTATGAAAATAGGACAGAAGTGAAATTCCTGTGAAACGGGTTAGGATTGTTACCATCTTCTTCAGCCTTATCGATCTGAATGTCTTTTTACATGTACAAAGCAACAAGAAACATTTTTGAGGTGCAAAAAAACCCCATCTAGTCACCTCTTTACCCCAAAGATCTTTTCACCACATGGATTCCACCACCAATACACAGCTGCTAAATATCCCCACTGCTGCCGATCCGTAAGAAACCCTTCAAAATACAAGAGAACACTGAGCCTGGCACGCTGACGGTGCTGCCAGGGCTGTGAGTCGGAGCTGGACGGAGTCACAGCCCCTGAGGTTGAAATCAGCCCCACGTTTAGGCACAACCCGGGGTTTTAAGCCTCGCTACAAACCAGCCCCCCGCTTTTGAAAAAAAAATAAAAAAACAGGGAGATTCACCTCGAAATGAACCACGTTCTCGATGCCGAAGGGGTGCTGGTCCATCGCCGCCGCCGCCCTTAGGGCCAGTTCCATGGGGCTTCGCTTGACCTGGAGCAGAACTCGCGGGCGTGAGGACAACGAGCCCCCTGCACAAAATCTACAAAAAAGGAAAAGTTAAATAAGATTTGCTGTTACTCACCCACCAAAGCCTAACCACTACAACTGGCCCTTTCACAACCAGGCCTGATCGCAGAAGAAAACTGAAATATCCCAATTCCCGGTTCAAACACAAGGCGTGGAGCTGCCCAGACCCCACGTGTGGGCTGGGGAGATGGGCGGCTCTTCTTCTCAAAACCTGCAGGAGGAGAAAGGGCAGGAGTGTTTTCCCAGCCCTGGAAGAGGCTGTGGGGCTGCCCCAGCGCTGAGGTGTAGGGAGAGGTGGGAGGGAGGAAAAGACTGCCCAGGAGTGGGGTTGGCGGAAGGAAGGGGCTCCATCCCTGAGGGAAACGCTGCTCCCGGCCTCACAGGAGGCTGTGGGGCCACCCCAGAGATGGATCTGGGGGCTCTCCCTGAGGGAAACACCATTCCCAGCCTTGCAGAAAGCTGTGGGGCTGCCCCAGGGATGGGTTTGGGGGCTTTTCCCTGAGGGAAACGCTGCTCCCAGCCCTGAAGGAGGCTGTGGGGACACCCTGGGGATAGGTTTGGGGTTAAGAGGGTTTCTATCCCTGAGGGAATCATTGCTCCCAGCCATGCAGGAGGCTGAAGGGCAACGGCAGGGATGGATCTGGGGGCTCTCCCTGAGGGAAACACCATTCCCGGCCACACAGGAGGCTGTGAAGACACCCTGGGAATGGGTTTGGGGGCTCTTCCTGAGGGAAACGCCGTTCCCAGCCATGCAGGAAGCTGTGGGGCTGCCCCAGGGATGGATTTGGGGGAGTTTGGTAGCTCTTTCTGAGGGATAACGCTGCTCCCGGCCTCACAGGAGGCTGTGCCACTGCCCTAGGCATGGGTCTGGGGTCTCTCCCTGAGGGAAATGCAATTCCTGGCCACGCAGGAGGCTGTGGGGACACCCAGGCATGGACCTGGGGGCTCTCCCTGAGGGAATTGCTGCTCCCAGCCTTGCAGGAGTCTGTAGGGCAACTGCAGGAATGGATTTGGGGCTCTCCCTTGTTGTAAAATCACCAGATTGTGGTTATAGCAGAAGTAGAATGTGAGAGCACTGGGTGTTCTGGAAGTTGTAACCATAGAGCCCTCACTAGGTAATCGTTGTTTTGTATCAAGGAACAAGTAGAACCCAGATGAAACAATGAAGAATAGAATAGAGAAGTTTTGTTTGAGGCTAGTAATTATAGAAACCTGTTATGCACCAGTGACGCTGCTTAGAAACCCCCTTACCCTTCCCATCTTGATTTAAATATCTAGACCCAAAATAATAGATATTAATAGAAATAACCATTGATTATTTGGATATGGGTATTGAGAGTAATGTATAGTCAAGGGACCGATCAATGAAAATCAAACCCATAATAGGCATTTGGGAACTAGGTATGACCTAACCTAGCTGTTGAACAATGTAGCTTTGAAGTACCTGTCAAGAAAGCGATGAGTTGTAGGCCTGGTTAGTAAACCGAGAAAATCTTCTGGAGGTTCCAAGATTAAAGGTGGGGTGGAACTCTGTGACCAAGCTGAGCACGTGCAAGGACCGGGTTCAACCAGAGGACACAGTGAGGAAGACCCTGGACGACCACCAGTGTACCTGAAGGCCCATGCGTCACGGACATTTACATATATTAATGAGTTCCCGGCAATCATATGAATATGTCAATTGTTTCTCGGAAATGTAATGAATACATATATTTTAATTTTTGTAGCGGAGCAACTCGGTACGCACACTGGGTGGAGTGATCCCCTGTGCGCCCGGCGCCGTAATAAAGAAGCGCCTGCTTTCTAAACTTAAATTAAGGCTTAGAAAGTTTGGTTCTGCCGATTTACGGTAACAGTGCGGGGAGGGGGGGCTGCGTGTCGGGAGGGGATGGGGAGGCGACAGGTGACACCTCCTTTTGGGGAGGTACATTGTACTCGGAGACATGACCCGCAGCCGCCGCACCGGGAGGGCTGTCCGGGGGCGGCGGGGCCGGGCCTCGGGGAATGGGGGGCAGAAGAGACGGCCGGGCCGGTGCCCGGGGAGGGGGCAGCCCCCCCGGCCCGCCGCCGCCGGTAGCGGAGTTAAGCGATTTCAGGCGGAATTGCGGCATTGGCAGAACCCCCCGTGACGTCTGAGCAGCGGGGGGCTCCCACACCCCCGCACGGGCTCCGGAGGCAGGGCCCCGCCCGGCACTGACGCACAGGGGCTCAGCGCGCTGCCTGACCGCCACCCGCACCCCCGCACCGACCCGCCCACGGCTACCGGGGGGTGGACAGCAGCGGCGGGGACACCCCGGCTCGGTACGGGCGAAAAATAACGCACCCTCCCCCGCGCCTGCCCCCCTCAACCGGCACGACATTTGCATAGACCACGCCCCTCCCATAGCTTTCCACACACCGCGCCTCCAGAACGAGTCCTCCCATGCGCCACGCCCCCGACTCGCTATATTTGGATGCACCACGCCCATAGTCACACATATTTGCATAGGCCACGCCCCCTCGCACCACCCACCTACCAGAGGCCACTCACCCCGGGCGAGGAACGGGGCGAGCAAAACCCGCAGCGGGGCCGGGGAAGACCGGGCAGCCGGTTCCATCCGCTCGGGGCCCCGGAAGGCTCCGCGTTTGCAGGAAGACCTCCCCTCCATCCCATTCTTGGCCCATTCCAACACTCAGGTTTGGATGAAACAGCCCAAAATTTGGGGCTTAACGGGGGTTTTTGGAATTCCCCGAACGGGGATAACTCCCTCTCCAGCGCTGGGGGGAAGGGGCTCACCCCCTCGCCTCCTGTCCCCAGATGGGGCCCTGCGGGGAGGAAAAAAGGGGGTTTAAAATGCAATTTTGTGGCTGGAATTCACCCAAAGGCACTCAGGCAGCATCAAAGCTCCAGAATAGTTTAGTTTTTGAGGTGTTTTCCAGAGGTGCTGCACTGAAAGCGCAGAACGGTCGTCCGAATGGAGTTGGGGATGGGAAAAAATCCCAAATTGTGCTGGTAGCTTTTCCCAGGCCCCGATTCCTTTTAAGGTGCCGGTGACAGCATCACCCAGACAAAGATGACACGTGTGGGGACACTCAAAAATTTCGCTGACAAAAAGAATTTACAGCACCCAACAATTCCCAGCTTTCTTCCCCCAAAATTGTTTAGATTTGTCCAATGCTATTTCCTGAATCCTGGCTAGAAAAAAAAAAAAACAAAACAAACAAACTGGGGAATAAAAGCGAGGAGGGAGAAAAGGGTTTGGTGGCAAGAGGAGTGCTCCTCCATGTATTTGTCTAAAACTGTGGTTTTAACCCCCCCAAAAAAGGACGTGGAGGCAGCACTGTGGGGATTTAATGCGTTTTAAAACACTATGAAAAAGAGCTTTTTTCCACCAAGGAAGAAAATTGTATTTAGGAAGAGGGGAATACTGCCCACAAAAGAGGGAAAAAGCACTCCCCAAAAAGGGGGAGGGGGAACAGCCCCCCAAAAAGGGAGGAGGACTGGGGGGAAACTGCCCAAAAAAAGAGGGAGGGAAACCCTAAAAGGGGGGGAAATAAAAAACTGAAAAGGGTGGTAGGGTGGGAACAGCCTGAAAAGGGGCGGGGGGGAACAAACAACACTTTATAAGAAGGGTTAAAAACTGCTTTAAGGAAGTGCTAAAACCGGCTTTTTTTTCCACCAGGAAGTTGGGAGACCCCCCCATTTCCCACCTTTAAAACCCGCTTTCTGCTCCAAAGCTGGGAGAAAAAAAAAAACAAAACCCACCACCAAACCCCAACCCCACATTTACCCTTTTTGGGATGGATTATGGGGTTGGGTTTTTGTGTGTGTGTGGAAACGGAGCTTCCCCACCACCGGCGCTGCCGGGCAGCCCAACGCCTGGCGCAGCCCAGGGTTCTCCACATCCCAGTTTGAACTGGTGGAGCCAGAGCAGAGACTCAGCAGGTGACTGGTGAGGTGCTGGCAGGGGTAGGCAGGGCCTAAGTGCCCCAATTAGGTGGGTTAAATATGATTGACTGCCGCCAGTAATTAATCTGCGAGAGGTTGGGCGTGGGGTTTTGTTCATAACCCGGATTGGTCGGATTTACCTTCGCTTTGTGCCTGGGTGGGACCTCGCTAGGGGTGGGGGGGGTGTTATTTTGGGGTGTTACGCCATAGAACCGCGGCAGTGACGGAGGCTGAGCCCAACGCCGTCGTCCACCGCCGCTCGTTGTTGTTGTCGCCTTTGTCGCCGTCCACCGTGCCAGGACTCTGAGCTGTTTTATCAGAGGAGGGGGCAAAAGCACAAAAAGGAGATGAACCCCTGAAAAAAAAAACAACCCACATTTATGCCACACCACCTATGATTTTTGCCTTTATTTCACCCACCATGCCTAAAAAACCCACTTGGCAGAAAGCAATAATTTGACTAAAAATCATTCCCTCCAACGATGTTGCCGTCACCTACAATTTCACCCAGGAAGCGTTAATGGAAGAAACATTTTTGACTCCAGCAGAAAGCAAAAAAAACCCCAAACCCAACTTTAAGCGTGGCTGAACGAGGGGAAGGCACGAAGAATTTGGCCACAGACATGTTCTCGCCCCAGAAAAACAGCCAAAATCCTTCCACGGAGCAAAAGCAACCCGCCAGCGCTGCCCTCACAGAAATAAAGCGGCAGTCGCATCCCGCAGCATGCTAATTAATTACCCATGTGGCCAGGAATATTCACTCCGGAGAGGAACTGGTCATAGCACCATAGAAACAAATAATAAAAAAAACCCACCACAACAAACTCTTGCTATTTTTACATTTGCCGAAAACACATAGCTGATAACTGAGAGCATGACATACTCCCCCTTTTTACCACCCCAACGCTCGCGGGTTTGCCCATCTCCTCACAGGCGATTCCTGCTTTAATCACCAGACTGCAGCAGAAGGAGCCACCACGACACCTTTCCCCCATTAAAACATATTTATTTACTGCCAGGGGACTCTTATCCCTCTCCCCCACACCCGAAAAAAAAAATTGCTTTCCCAGGTGGCTGCATCATCAGCCAGAGCAAAACCACTAAAGAAGAGCTTTTGCACCCCTACAATTAAAATGTTATTATAATTAAGGATGCAGCGACAGCCTGGCATTTGTCCTGGGACAGAAGGCCGTCCTGCTAAAGTTAACCTAAGTGATTTCCTTAAATGGGGGGAAAGAAAACAACCAGAAAGGTACTGAAAAAAGCTTGAAGATGGTGCTTAGAGATCCTTCTGAGAGGCAAAACCCGGCCTTTATCCTCATTTTTGAACACGGGGTTTCGCAGTGCTTCGTGGGCAGTGCTTATCCAGGGGCATCAGCTGTCCCGGGAAGCGAACGTTCCCATCCCGTGTGGCAAAAATCCACTCGCATGAATAACTTAGACAGAACCCGCCCACAAGAGGCACCTTTGGTCACCCTTTGCTTGAAGCTTCGCTAAAACTGTATACTCAGATTAGCCCTGTCCTGCAGTTTCTTTCCCAGAGTTTTGCCCCAAACCCACGCTTCTAGCCCCGCTCCCCAAGCCCTCCCTCGGGGCCCACCGCCTTTCCCCAGCCCAGCCTGTCCTTAAAGCTTTTCTTTCCACACACAGCCCTTTCCACTCACCTCCCTCCGGGGCCTCCTCTCTCACAGGCACCTCACAGCCCTGCAAACCTGTAATAAGTAATTTGGCAAAAATTTTGCTTCAGCTCAAACGAATGTGTGCTCACTATGGCTTAAGCTAAGATGGGTCTGTGCTCACTGTGCGTTTGGGAAAGGGATAGTGTTACACAGGATGTCAGACGAGAGCAACAGTTGGAAGTACCGAACCGTTGCAGAACAACGGGCGGTGTGGTTGGGTAGGGCAACCACAGGAGTGTAAGGAATGAAGAAGCCACAAGAAGGACACGGTGATAAAGACTTCGAGCCTCCCTCCGACGACCACCAGGAGACCGCCGCTGGAAGGGAGGGGCGTGCTCGGGGGTGGGCTGCATTGCAAGAAGCCATTGATTATGTATTTGGGGGTGGGTCGTGTTCCCAAAACTCACTGATTATGCAAAGTATGTTCCAAGAAGAAACATGAATAAGTATAAGGAATACGAAATAAAAACAAGCGTTTGTAAAGGAAAAATGAGCTACAGGAAGAGAAATCCCCTGTGTAACTCCCAGCGCTGCAATAAATATTCTTTGCTCCACCGAATTTGCCCCGGACTAAAATTCAATACAGTGAGCGTTTCTCACAGCAGCCATGCAGGACGCTGTGGGGCTGCCCCAGGGGTGGATTTGGGGGCTCTGCCTGAGGGAAATCCCATTCCCGGACACACAGGAGGCTGTGAGCCCGCCGTGGGGGCTCTCCCTGAGGAGAGCCTGTGGGGAGGAGGGAGGCGGGGGCCGCCCCAGGGCCGGGGCCACTCCTGGAAGGGGAGGGGGGGATCTCCAGCCGCCCACGCGGGGCTGCCCGAAGCCTGAGGAGATGAAAAGAAGAGAAGATAAGCCTAAAATTCCCTCCCCGCCATTGCCTCTCATAGCCCCGGCCCTCCCCGCCGCGCCTCATGGCGGCTGTGTGCGGTGTCACCTGAGCGGGGGGCGGGGGCTGAGGCAGGAAAAGGCGGGAGGGGAAGGGAAGGGAAGGGCGGCGCCATTTTGATGGGAGGAGAGGGGAAGGGGGGCGAGAGGTGTGTTGGCTGAGGCAAGGAGAGAGAGAGAGAGAGAGAGAAGAGAAGAGAAGAGAAGAGAAGAGAAGAGAAGAGAAGAGAAGAGAAGAGAAGAGAAGAGAAGAGAAGAGAAGAGAAGAGAAGAGAAGAGAAGAGGTGGGTCGAGGGGAGAATGGTGGGGAAATGGTTGGGGGTGTGGGAGTGAGTGTGTGAGGGGGGAGCGAGGGGAATGGGTGTTCTGTGAGGACAATGGGTGTTAACGCGAGGGGGGAGTAAGGGGAATGGGTGTTTGTGTGAGGAAGGAGTGGAGGAAATGGCTCTTAATGTGAGGGGAATGGGTGTTTGTGAGAGGGAGAGGCGAAGGAGAGGAGGTTTGCAGGGCTGTGAGGTGCCTGTGAGAGAGGAGGCCCCGGAGGGAGGTGAGTGGAAAGGGCTGTGTGTGGAAAGAAAAGCCTTAAGGACAGGCTGGGCTGGGGAAAGGTGGTGGGCCCCGAGGGAGGGCTTGGGGAGCGGGGCTAGAAGCGTGGGTTTGGGGCAAAACTCTGGGAAAGAAACTGCAGGAAAGGGCTAATCTGAGTATACGGTTTTAGCGAAGCTTCAAGCAAAGGGGGACCAAGTGTGTGTCTTGTGCGGGCCTTTTGTGGGCTGGTTTTGTCTAAGTTATTCATGCGAGTGGATTTTTGCCACATGGGATGGGACCTTTCACTTCCCGGGATAGCTGATGGTTAGCTGATGAGGTTTTTTTTACCCAACTTTGCACCCTATGAGGGCAGCACTGGCAGGTTGCTTTTGCTCCATGGAAGGATTTTGGCTGTTTTTCTGGGGCCAGAACATATCTGCGGCCAAATTCTTCTTACTTTCCCCTCGTTCAGCCATGCTGAAAGTTGTTTTTTTGGGGTTTTTTTTGCTTGTTGCTGGAGTCAAAAATATTCTTGCGTTAATGCTTCCTGGGTGAAATCGTAGGTGACAGCGACATTATTGGAGGGAATGATTTTTAATCAAATTATCGCTTTCTGCCAATTGTTTTTTTTTTTTTTTAGGCGTGGTGGGTGAAATAAAGGCAAAAATCATATGTGGTGTGGCCTAAATGTGTTTTTTTTTTTTCTCGGGGTTCATCTCCTTTTTATGTTTTTCCCCACTCTTCTGCTAAAACAGCCTGGAGTCCTGACACGGTGGATGTTGATGAGGACGACGACAATGACGAGCAGCGGTGGACGACGGCGTTGGGCCAATCTTCTGTCGCCGCCAGGGTTTTATGGCATAACGCCCCAAAATAACCCCCCCACCCGAGGTCCCACCCAGGCACAAAGCAAAGGTAAATCCTATTCAAATCCGACCAATCCAGGTTATGTACAAAACCCCACGCCCGGCCTCTCGCAGATTAATTACCGGCAGCGGTCAGTCATATTTAACCCACCTATTTGGGGCGCTTGGGCCCCGGCAGCACCTCGCCAGTCACCTGCCAAATCTGCGCTCCGGCTCCACCAGTTTGGAACTGGGTTGTGGAGGACCCTGGGCTGTGCCGGGCGTGGGGCTGCCCGGCAGCACCGGTGGTGGGGAAGCTGTCGCCAGCTCTGTTTCCCCATGCACAAAAAACCAACCCCACAATTCATCCCAAAAAGGCTAAATGTGGGGTTGGGGTTTGGTGGTTTGTTTTTTTTTTTTCCCTCCCAGCTTTGGAGCAAAAAGCAGGTTTTAAAGTTGGGAAATGGTGGGGGTCTCCCAGCTTTCCAGTGGAAAAAAGCAGCCCCTATCCCT
>NW_028128299.1:0-15325 GCF_965231255.1 Vanellus vanellus
ATGGGTGCCCCCCCAAAATGGGTGGGTGCCCCCCCCAAAAATGGCAGAAGACCCCCCAAAATCGACTGGTGCCCCCCCAAAATGGGTGGGTGACCCCCCCAGAGGTGGGTGCCCCCCCCAAAAGGCAGAAGACCCCCAAAATGGGTGGGTGGCCCCCCCCGAGGCAGAAGCCCCCCCCCCCAAATCGATGGGTGCCCCCCCAAAATGGGTAGGTGACCCCCTCCAAATCATTGGGTGCCCCCCCAAAATGGGTGGGTGGCCCCCCCCGAGGCAGAAGCCCCCCCCCAAAATCGATGGGTGCCCCCCCCAGAGGTGGGTGCCCCCCCCAAGAGGCAGAAGCCCCCCCCTAAATCGATGGGTGCCCCCCAAAATGGGTGGGTGACCCCCCCCAAATCACTGGGTGCCACCCCAGAGGTGGGTGCCCCCCCCAAAAATGGCAGAAGACCCCCCAAAATCGATGGGTGCCCCCCCAAAATGGGTGGGTGACCCCCCCAAAATCACTGGGTGCCCCCCCAGAGGTGGGTGTCCCCCCCAAAAATGGCAGAAGACCCCCCAAAATCGATGGGTGCCCCCCCAAAATGGGTGGGTGACCCCCCAAAATCACTGGGTGCCCCCCCAGAGGTGGGTGCCCCCCCCAAAAATGGCAGAAGACCCCCCAAAATCGATGGGTGCCCCCCCAAAATGGGTGGGTGACCCCCCCAAAATCACTGGGTGCCCCCCCAGAGGTGGGTGCCCCCCCCAAGAGGCAGAAGCCCCCCCCCCAAATCGATGGGTGCCCCCCCAAAATGGGTGGGTGCCCCCCCCAAAAATGGCAGAAGACCCCCCAAAATCGATGGGTGCCCCCCCAAATGGGTGGGTGACCCCCCCAGAGGTGGGTGCCCCCCCAAAAGGCAGAAGACCCCCAAAATGGGTGGGTGGCCCCCCCCGAGGCAGAAGCCCCCCCCCCAAATCGATGGGTGCCCCCCCAAAATGGGTAGGTGACCCCCCCCAAATCATTGGGTGCCCCCCCAAAATGGGTAGGTGACCCCCCCCAAAAATGGCAGAAGATCCCCCAAAATCGATGGGTGCCCCCCCCAAAAGGCAGAAGACCCCCAAAATGGGTGGGTGGCCCCCCCCGAGGCAGAAGCCCCCCCCCAAAATCGATGGGTGCCCCCCCCAGAGGTGGGTGCCCCCCCCAAGAGGCAGAAGCCCCCCCTAAATCGATGGGTGCCCCCCAAAATGGGTGGGTGACCCCCCCCAAATCACTGGGTGCCCCCCCAGAGGTGGGTGCCCCCCCCAAAAAATGGCAGAAGACACCCCAAAATCGATGGGTGCCCCCCCAAAATGGGTGGGTGACCCCCCCAAAATCACTGGGTGCCCCCCCCAGAGGTGGGTGCCCCCCCCAAGAGGCAGAAGCCCCCCCCCCAAATCATTGGGTGCCCCCCCAAAAATGGCAGAAGACCCCCCAAAATCGATGGGTGCCCCCCCCGCACCCCCCCCCCCGTTTTCAATTTTGGGCCGTTTCTCCCCCTCCCCCCCCCCCCCCATTTCCCACCACCGCTAATAATTAATAATTAATTAATAATAACAATAAGAAGAAGAATAAAGCGCCGCGGGGGGGGAGGGGGGGGGGGGACGACAAGGGGGGGGGGGGGGCGGGGCCCGATGACGTCAAGAGCTGACCCCCCCCAAAAGAGCCGAGTCCTCGCGCTCGGGCCGCCCCCCCCCCCCGTATATGGGGTCCCCCCCCGAAAGCGGTATTTGGGGGGGGGGGGGGGGGAGGGGACACGATGGGGACATTTTCCAGGGGGTGTCCCCCCCCTCCCCCCGTCGTGGCCGCCGCCCCCCCTCCCCCCCCGCATGACGTCATCACCATCATCATCATCGTACCACCACCCCCCCCACCCCCCCCCCTCCCCACCCCTCCGCCCCCCCCACCCGGGACCCCCCCTCGAGTCCGGAACGTCGATGGGACAAAAGGGTGACAGTCCGGGGGGAGGGGGTGGTGACGAGGTGGGGGGGGAGGGGGGGGTGGGGGAGGGGGTGGTGGGGGTGGGGGTGGTCCCCCCAACTCCATCCGCTCCGTTTGGGGTGGGGGTGACCCCCCCCCGGCAACCGGGGGGGCGGCGGGTTGGTGGTGCTGGTGGTGCTGGTGGTGGTGGGGGTGGGGTGGGGGGGGGCGTGGGAAAGTGGAAGGGGGGGGGGCGCCCCCTCCTCCTGTCCCCCCCACCGCAAGAGGGTTTGGGGGTCCCAAAGGGACGAAGGCGTCGGTGACGGTGGCGGACGGGTCCCCCAAAGGCCAAAGTCGGGGGGGCTGCGCCGGGGGGGCCTATGGGGAGAGAGAGAGAGAGAAAGAGGGGTTAGATGGGGGGGGGGGGGTCATGGTGGCCCTCAAGGTCCCCAATGTCATGGTCACGGGGTCCTCAAATTGCTCTGGGGAGGGGGGTGGCACGTAGTTATGGGGTCTCTGTGGTCCCCACGTCACAGACATGGTGTCCCCAAGGTCGCCACGTCACAGACATGGTGTCCTCGAGAACTTCAACTGGTGCCCTCAAGATCCCACGTCATGCTCATGGCGTTCCCAAATTATTTGGGGGGTGGTACGTCGTTATGGGGTCTCTGTGGTCCCCACGTCACGGACATGGTGTCCCCAAGGTCGCCACGTCACGGACATGGTGTCCCCGAGAACTTCAACCGGTGCCCTCAAGGTCCCACGTCATGGTCATGGGGTCCCCAGATTGCTCTGGGGTGGTGGCACGTGGTTGTGGGTTCTCTGAGGTCCCCACGTCATAGACATGGTGTCCCCAAGGTTGCTACGTTATGGTCTTGGTGTCCTCGAGAACTTCAACTGGTGCCCTCAAGATCCCACGTCATGGTCATGGCATTCCCAAATTATTTGGGGGGTGGTACGTAGTTATGGGGTCTCTGTGGTCCCCACGTCACAGACATGGTGTCCCCAAGGTCGCCACGTCACGGACATGATGTCCCCGAGAACTTCAACTGGTGCCCTCAAGGTCCCACGTCATGGTCATGGGGTCCCCAGATTGCTCTGGGGTGGTGGCACGTGGTTGTGGGTTCTCTGAGGTCCCCACGTCATAGACATGGTGTCCCCAAGGTCGCTACGTTATGGTCTTGGTGTCCCCAAGATCTTCAACCGGTGCCCTCAAGGTCCCACGTCATGGTCATGGCGTTTCCAAATTATTTGGGGGGTGGTACGTAGTTATGGGGTCTCGGTGGTCCCCACGTCACGGACATGGTGTCCCCAAGGTCGCTACGTCACGGACATGGTGTCCCCGAGAACTTCAACCGGTGCCCTCAAGGTCCCACGTCATGCTCATGGCGTTCCCAAAGTATTTGTGGGCGTGGCATGTGGTTATGGAGTCTCTGAGGTCACAAAGTCATGGCCACGATGTCCCCAAGGTCCCCACTTCATGGCCATGGTGTCCCCAGGAACCTCAACTTGTGGCCCCAAGGTCATCTCATGGCCAACGCAACCTCAACCTTCTTGGTGTCCCCAAGGTCCACATCACCCCCCTGATGTCATTAGAGGTGTCTCGAGTGTCCCCAAGGTCCATGTCACCCTCCCGGTGTCACCAGAGGAGTCCTGAGTGTCCCCAAGGTCCACGTCACCACCCAGTGTCCCCAAGGTCATCTCATGGCCAACGCAACCTCAACCTTCTTGGTGTCCCCAAGGTCCATGTCACCCTCCCGCTGTCACCAGAGGAGTCCTGAGGGTCCCCAAGGTCCATGTCACCACCCAGTGGCCCCAAGGTCATCTCATGGCCAACGCAACCTCAACCTTCTTGGTGTCCCCAAGGTCCATGTCACCCTCCTGGTGTCACCAAAGGAGTCCTGAGTGTCCCCAAGCTCCACGTCACCACCCAGTGTCCCCAAGGTCATCTCATGGCCAACACAACCTCAACCTTCTTGGTGTCCCCAAGGTCCACGTCACCTTTCCAGTGTCACTAGAGGTGTCCCTATGGTCCCCAAGGTCCATGTCTCCCACCCGCTGCGACCGGGGCGTCCCCAAGGTCCACGGTTGTCCCCCGGGGGTGGGTGGGGACACCCATGGGTGCCACCAGGAGTACCTGGGGACTCACTTTATGGCCATGGTGTCCCCAGGAACCTCAACTTGTGGCCCCAAGGTCATCTCATGGCCAACGCAACCTCAACCTTCTTGGTGTCCCCAAGGTCCACGTCACCCTTCCAGTGTCACTAGAGGTGTCCCTACGGTCCCCAAGGTCCATGTCTCCCACCCGCTGCGACCGGGGTGTCCCCAAGGTCCATGTCACCACCCAGTGTCCCCAAGGTCATCTCATGGCCAACGCAACCTCAACCTTCTTGGTGTCCCCAAGGTCCACGTCACCCTTCTGGTGTCACTAGAGGTGTCCCTATGGTCCCCAAGGTCCATGTCTCCCACCCGCTGCGACCGGGGCGTCCCCAAGGTCCACGGTTGTCCCCCGGGGGTGGGTGGGGACACCCATGGGTGCCACCAGGAGTACCTGGGGACTCTGCATCTCGTAGTCGGTGGGGGGTGGGGCGGTGCCACCATAGTAGCGGTTGCTGTAGCGGTAACTGCGGTTGTCATTGGAGGAGCCACTGGAGCCACCTGCCAGGGGACAATGGTGACATCAGCGGCGGTGGCACGGGACGAGGAGGTGTCCCCACTTCAAGGAGACGGGGTAGGGGTGGCCCGAGGAGATGGCACCCAGGAGGACACGGAGCTGGTAGGGTTGGGATGGGCCAGGGTGGGCTTCCGAGGTGAGGTGGTGGCCCCAGGAGATGTCACCCAGAAGGAGGTGGGGTCTGGTGGGACGGGGATGGGACAGGACCAGGTGTCGTGGTGGCCTGGGGAGCCACCACCCAGCAGGACATGGTCACTGGTGGGACTGGGATGGGGACAGGAGAGGACCAGGAGCTTGTGGTGGTCCAAGAGGCCACCACCCAACAGGACATGGTCACTGGTGGGACCGGGATGGGGACAGGAGAGGACCAGGAGCTTGTGGTGGTCCAAGAGGCCACCACCCTGCAGGACATGGTCACTGGTGGGACAGGGATGGGGATGGGAGAGGACCAGGAGCTTGTGGTGGCCCAAGAGGCCACCACCCAACAGGACATGGCCACTGGTGGACAGGGATGGGGACGGGAGAGGACCAGGAGCTTGTGGTGGCCCAAGAGGCCACCACCCAACAGGACATGGTCCCTGGTGGGACTGGGATGGATCTAGGACAGGTTCAAGCCTCATGACCACATTCTGGACCACCACCATGACCTGGGGAGAAGAAGCCACCCAGGACATGGAGCCTGGTGGGACACGACCAAGAGCATCTGGTGGCCCAAGAGGCCACCACCCAACAGGACATGGTCACTGGTGGGACCGGGATGGGGACAGGAGAGGACCAGGAGCTTGTGGTGGTCCAAGAGGCCAACACCCAGCAGGACATGGTCACTGGTGGGACCGGGATGGGGACAGGAGAGGACCAGGAGCTTGTGGTGGTCCAAGAGGCCACCACCCTGCAGGACATGGTCACTGGTGGGACTGGGATGGATCTGGGACAGGTTCAAGCCTCATGACCACGTTCTGGGCCATCATGATGACCTGGGGAGAAGAAGCCACCCAGGACATGGAGCCTGGTGGGACACGACCAAGAGCATCTGGTGGCCCAAGAGGCCACCACCCAACAGGACACGGTCACTGGTGGGACTGGGATGGGGATGGGAGAGGACCAGGAGCTTGTGGTGGCCCAAGAGGCCACCACCCAACAGGACATGGTCACTGGTGGGACAGGGATGGGGACAGGAGAGGACCAGGAGCTTGTGGTGGCCCAAGAGGCCACCACCCAGCAGGACACGGTCCCTGGTGGGACACGGATGGGGACAGGAGAGGACCAGGAGCTTGTGGTGGTCCAAGAGGCCACCACCCAACAGGACATGGTCACTGGTGGGACTGGGATGGGGACAGGAGAGGACCAGGAGCTTGTGGTGGCCCAAGAGGCCACCACCCAACAGGACATGGTCACTGGTGGGACAGGGATGGGGACAGGAGAGGACCAGGAGCTTGTGGTGGCCCAAGAGGCCACCACCCAGCAGGACACGGTCCCTGGTGGGACACGGATGGGGACAGGAGAGGACCAGGAGCTTGTGGTGGTCCAAGAGGCCACCACCCAACAGGACATGGTCACTGGTGGGACTGGGATGGGGACGGGAGAGGACCAGGAGCTTGTGGTGGTCCAAGAGGCCACCACCCAGCAGGACATGGTCACTGGTGGGACAGGGATGGGGACAGGAGAGGACCAGGAGCTTGTGGTGGTCCAAGAGGCCACCACCCAACAGGACATGGTCACTGGTGGGACTGGGATGGATCTGGGACAGGTTCAAGCCTCACGACCACGTTCTGGACCACCACCATGACCTGGGGAGAAGAAGCCACCCAGGACATGGAGCCTGGTGGGACTCGACCAAGAGCATCTGGTGGCCCAAGAGGCCACCACCCAACAGGACATGGCCACTGGTGGACAGGGATGGGGACGGGAGAGGACCAGGAGCTTGTGGTGGTCCAAGAGGCCACCACCCTGCAGGACATGGTCACTGGTGGGACTGGGATGGATCTGGGACAGGTTCAAGCCTCATGACCACGTTCTGGGCCATCATGATGACCTGGGGAGAAGAAGCCACCCAGGACATGGAGCCTGGTGGGACACGACCAAGAGCTTCTGGTGGCTCAAGAGGCCACCACCCAACAGGACACGGTCACTGGTGGGACTGGGATGGGGACGGGAGAGGACCAGGAGCTTGTGGTGGCCCAAGAGGCCACCACCCAACAGGACACGGTCACTGGTGGGACAGGGATGGGGACAGGAGAGGACCAGGAGCTTGTGGTGGCCCAAGAGGCCACCACCCAGCAGGACATGGTCACTGGTGGGACTGGGATGGGGACGGGAGAGGACCAGGAGCTTGTGGTGGCCCAAGAGGCCACCACCCAACAGGACATGGTCACTGGTGGGACAGGGATGGGGACAGGAGAGGACCAGGAGCTTGTGGTGGTCCAAGAGGCCACCACCCAACAGGACATGGTCACTGGTGGGACCGGGATGGGGACAGGAGAGGACCAGGAGCTTGTGGTGGTCCAAGAGGCCAACACCCAACAAGACATGGTCCCTGGTGGGACTGGGATGGATCTGGGACAGGTTCAAGCCTCATGACCACGTTCTGGACCACCACAATGACCTGGGGAGAAGAAGCCACCCAGGACATGGAGCCTGGTGGGACACGACCAAGAGCATCTGGTGGCCCAAGAGGCCACCACCCAACAGGACATGGTCACTGGTGGGACAGGGATGGGGATGGGAGAGGACCAGGAGCTTGTGGTGGCCCAAGAGGCCACCACCCAACAGGACATGGTCCCTGGTGGGACTGGGATGGATCTAGGACAGGTTCAAGCCTCATGACCACATTCTGGACCACCACCATGACCTGGGGAGAAGAAGCCACCCAGGACATGGAGCCTGGTGGGACACGACCAAGAGCATCTGGTGGCCCAAGAGGCCACCACCCAACAGGACATGGTCACTGGTGGGACCGGGATGGGGACAGGAGAGGACCAGGAGCTTGTGGTGGTCCAAGAGGCCACCACCCAGCAGGACATGGTCACTGGTGGGACCGGGATGGGGACAGGAGAGGACCAGGAGCTTGTGGTGGTCCAAGAGGCCACCACCCAGCAGGACACGGTCCCTGGTGGGACCGGGATGGGGACAGGAGAGGACCAGGAGCTTGTGGTGGCCCAAGAGGCCACCACCCAGCAGGACATGGTCACTGGTGGGACTGGGATGGATCTGGGACAGGTTCAAGCCTCATGACCACGTTCTGGACCACCACCATGACCTGGGGAGAAGAAGCCACCCAGGACATGGAGCTTGGTAGGACATGACCAAGGGCTTCTGGTGGCCCAAGAGGCCACCACCCAACAGGACATGGTCACTGGTGGGACCGGGATGGGGACAGGAGAGGACCAGGAGCTTGTGGTGGTCCAAGAGGCCACCACCCAGCAGGACATGGTCACTGGTGGGACCGGGATGGGGACAGGAGAGGACCAGGAGCTTGTGGTGGTCCAAGAGGCCACCACCCAGCAGGACACGGTCCCTGGTGGGACCGGGATGGGGACAGGAGAGGACCAGGAGCTTGTGGTGGCCCAAGAGGCCACCACCCAGCAGGACATGGTCACTGGTGGGACTGGGATGGATCTGGGACAGGTTCAAGCCTCATGACCACGTTCTGGACCACCACCATGACCTGGGGAGAAGAAGCCACCCAGGACATGGAGCTTGGTAGGACATGACCAAGGGCTTCTGGTGGCCCAAGAGGCCACCACCCAACAGGACATGGTCACTGGTGGGACCGGGATGGGGACAGGAGAGGACCAGGAGCTTGTGGTGGTCCAAGAGGCCACCACCCAACAGGACATGGTCACTGGTGGGACAGGGATGGGGACGGGAGAGGACCAGGAGCTTGTGGTGGCCCAAGAGGCCACCACCCTACAGGACATGGTCACTGGTGGGACTGGGATGGATCCGGGACAGGTTGGAGCCCCACGTCCACGTTTTGGGCCACCACGATGCTCCAGAACTTCAAAACTTCTCCATTCCCATCACCCAGAAGTTGAAGGGTGACGAAATCGGTGATCTTCATACCCGAACTGGAGATGGAACTGGTGGTACTGGTGCTGTGGCTGTGTTCCATGGCCGGACTGGTGGAGGTGCTGTTGGTGGTGTTGGTCCCTTCATCGTTGGTCTTCTTGAAGAAGTTGTGTTGGAGAGCGTAGAAAGGGGTGATGCGACTTCGGGGTTCGTAGTCCAACATGCGGAGGACCAAGTCCTTGAACTTCAGGTAGTCGGAGGGGGCGTGACCTTGTTCTCCTGCCCGGCGGCCACCGGGGCCACCGCTCTCCACCCCCAAGACCTCGTGGAGTCGTCGCGTCCCCGGGATCTTGTATTCCTGGGAGGGGGGGGGACACGGATGGTGGGACACGGTGGTGGTGGACATGGAGGTGGGGTGGTGGGATATGGTGGTGGGATGGTGGTGGTGGACATGGTGGTGGGATGGTGGTGGTGGGATATGGTGGTGGGATGGTGGTGGTGGACATGGTGGTGGGATGGTGGTGGGACATGGAGGTGGGGTGGTGGGACACAGTGGTGGGATGGTGGTGGTGGACATGGTGGTGGGATGGTGGTGGGACATGGAGGTGGGATGGTGGTGGTGGGACATGGTGGTGGGATGGTGGTGGTGGACATGGTGGTGGGATGGTGGGACGGTGGTGGTGGGATGGTGGTGGTGGACATGGTGCTGGGATGGTGGGACACAATGGTGGGATGGTGGTGGGACATGGAGATGGGGTGGTGGTGGTGGACATGGTGGTGGGATGGTGGTGGGACATGGAGGTGGGATGGTGGTGGGACATGGAGATGGGATGGTGGGACACAGTGGTGGTGGACATGGAGGTGGAGTGGTGGGACATGGAGATGGGATGGTGGGACACGGTGGTGGGATGGTGGTGGGACATGGAGGTGGGGTGGTGGGACACGGTGGTGGGATGGGGTGGGAGATGGAGGTGGAGTGGTGGGACATGGTGGGATGGTGGTGGTGGGATATGGAGGTGGGATGGTGGGACACAATGGTGGGATGGTGGTGGTGGACATGGTGGTGGGATGGTGGTGGGATATGGAGATGGGATGGTGGGACACAGTGGTGGGATGGTGGTGGGACATGGAGGTGGGGTGGTCCATACTGGGCCATACTGGGAGGTACTGGGATGCACCTAAGAACCGTTGGGACATGCTGGGAGGCAGCTGGGAGCAACTGAGTGGTTCCTGGGAGGTTCTGAAGCTCTCCTGGTCCACACTGGGAGGTCTTAAAGGGTGACTGGGCATACTGGGAGGTCCTAAAGGGTTACTGGGCATACTGGGAGGTCTTAAAGTGTTACTGGGCCATACTGGGCCATACTGGGATGCACCTAAGAGCCGTTGGGACATGCTGGGAGGCAGCTGGGAGCAACTGAGTACATCTTGGGGGGTTCTGAAGCTCTCCTGGTCCACACTGGGAGGTCCTAAAGGCTGACTGGGCATACTGGGAGGTCCTAAAGGGTTACTGGGCATACTGGGAGGTCTTAAAGGGTTACTGGGCCATACTGGGCCATACTGGGATGCACCTAAGAGCCATTGGGACATGCTGGGAGGCAGCTGGGAGCAACTGAGTATATCTTGGGGGGTTCTGAAGCTCTCCTGGTCCACACTGGGAGGTCCTAAAGGGTGACTGGGCATACTGGGAGGTCTTAAAGGGTTACTGGGCCATACTGGGAGGTACTGGGATGCACCTAAGAGCTGTTGGGACATGCTGGGAGGCAGCTGGGAGCAACTGAGTGGTTCCTGGGAGGTTCTGAAGCTCTCCTGGTCCACACTGGGATGTCCTAAAGGCTGACTGGGCATACTGGGAGGTCCTAAAGGGTTACTGGGCATACTGGGAGGTCCTAAAGGGTTACTGGGCCATACTGGGAGGTACTGGGATGCACTTGAGAGCCATTGGGACATGCTGGGAGATACGTAGGAGCAACTGAGTGCCTCTTGGGAGGTTCTGAAGCTCTCCTGGTCCACACTGGGAGGTCCTAAAGGCTGACTGGGCATACTGGGATGTCCTAAAGTGTTACTGGGCCATACTGGGAGGTACTGGGATGCACCTAAGAGCCGTTGGGACATGCTGGGAGGCAGCTGGGAGCAACTGAGTGGTTCCGGGGAGGTTCTGAAGCTCTCCTGGTCCACACTGGCAGATCTTCAAGGGCTTACTGGGCCATACTGGGCCATACTGGGAGCGTCCCCACTCACCTTCTTGCTCTCTTTGTTCTTCTTGAGGGTCCACCCGCCTTCCGGAAGCTTCTCGAAATATTTCCGGGCTTTGGGGGCCTGTTCCAACATGTGGGGGGGCGGCAGTCCCAGTACCTCCACGATGCGGTTCATCTGGTCGGCCTGGGGGGACAGCGAGGGGGACACGGAGGGGGGGGGGACGTCACCCCCCCGTCCCCGAGGCCACCGCTGTCCCCCAGGCCACCCCCCCCCCCCCCCCCCCCAACCCCACCAGTGACGTCCCCGTCGTCCCCGAGGCCACCCCAACCCTTCGGGTGATGGGGGGCGAGAGGAAAGGGGATGTGGCAGCCTTGATGCCACCAGGGCGTTCCTCAAGGTGGTTTGGGGACGCGGATGTCCCCAAGGCCACCGTGACCTTGTCAGGATGTCCCCGAGGGCCCCAAGGCCACCTCGGACCTGTCCATGTCACCCTCGATGTCCCCAAGGCCACCTCAGACCTGTCCATGTCACCCTCGATGTCCCCAAGGCCACCTCAGCCCTGACAGGGACATCACCGAGGCCACCCCGACCCTTGGCCTGGGGACACGGAGGGGACGCAGATGTCCCCAAGACCATCCCCCAACCCCACCAGTGACGTCCCCGTTGTCCCCGAGGCCACCCCAACCCTTCGGGTGATGGGGGGCGAGAGGAAAGGGGATGTGGCAGCCTTGATGCCACCAGGGCGTTCCTCAAGGTGGTTTGGGGACGCGGATGTCCCCAAGGCCACCCTGACCTTGTCAGGATGTCCCCGAGGGCCCCAAGGCCACCTCGGACCTGCCCGTGTCACCCTCGATGTCCCCAAGGCCACCTCAGCCCTTGGGTAACGGAGGGGAAGAGGAAAGGGGATGTGGCAGCCTGGATGGCCCAGGCCTGGCGCTGCCTCCCCTGCCCCAAGCCCCGCCCCTCACCCAAGCCACGCCCTCTTCCTCCGCAGGCCCCGCCCCCTTCCCCAAGCCCCGCCCACCCCATTGGAAACAATGGAGCATGCTCCCTGCTGTTTAACTCCCCCGTGATCTGACCCCGCCTCCCCTGCCCCAAGCCCCGCCCCTCACCCAAGCCCCGCCCCTTCTCCTAAGCCACGCCCACCCCATTGAAAGCAATGAAGCATGCTCCACACTGTATAACCCCTCCATGATCCGCCTCCGCCACCCCTGCCCCAAGCTCCGCCCCTCACCCCAGGCCACGCCCCCTTCATCCGCATGTCCCGCCCCCTTCCCCAAGCCCCGCCCACCCCATTGGAAGCAATGAAGCATGCTCCACACTGTATAACTCCCCCATGATCTGACCCCACCTCCACTGCCCCAAGCCCCGCCCCTCACTCAAGGCCACGCCCACTCTCCCAGAAGCACCTCCCCTTCCCCAGACTCCGCCCCTTCATCCGCAGGCCCCGCCCCCTTCCCCAAGCCCCGCCCACCCCATTGGAAGCAATGAAGCATGCTCCCCGCTGTATAACTCCCCCATGATCTGATCCCGCCTCCCCTGCCCCAAGCCACGCCCCTCACCCAAGCCCCGCCCCTTCTCCTAAGCCACGCCCACCCCATTGGAAGCAATGAAGCATGCTCCCCGCTGTATAACCCCCCCATGATCCGCCCCCGCCTCCCCTGCCCCAAGCCCCGCCCCTCACCCCAGGCCCCGCCCCCTTCCCCCGCAGGCCCCGCCCCTTCTCCCAGGCCCCGCCCACCTCGTTGGCGCCGCTAAAGAGGGGCTCTCCCGTGTGCATCTCCACCAGGATGCAGCCCAGGGACCACATGTCGATGGCCAGGTCGTAGGGCAGCCCCAGCAGCACCTCGGGGGAGCGGTAGAAGCGGCTCTGGATGTACTGGTAGATCTGGGAAGGGGGCGGGGCGTCAGCCGGAGGGGGCGGGGACGAGCCCGGGAGGCGGGGCTTCGCACCGAGTGGGGGGGGGGGTGGTGGGTCAACAGCTCTATGGGTGTGGAGCCCATAGAGGAGATAGGGGGATCGTGTGGCTTTAAAAAGGGGGTGGGGCTATGAGAAAGGGGGCGTGGTTTCATAGAGGGGGCGTGGCTTCATAGAGGGGGGCGTGGTTTCACCCAAGGGGGCGGGGCTTAGCACCAAGGGGGGGGGGGAGAGCCCCTATGGGAGATAGGAGGGTTTTTGTGGCTTTAAAAAGGGGCGGGGTTATGAGAGAGGGGGTGTGATTTCATAGAGGGGGCGTGGCTTCGTGTAAGAGGGCGTGGCTTAATCCAAGAGGGCGGGGCTTAGCACCAAAGGGGGGGTGGGAGAGCCCCTATGAGAGATAGGGGCTTTGTGTGGCTTTAAAAAGGGGGCAGGGCTATGAGAAAGGGGGCGTGGTTTCTGTGCAAAGGGGTGTGGTTTCGTCTAAGGGGGCGTGGCTTTATCCTAGGGGCGGAGCTTAGTCATTTGGGGGCGGAGATAAGTGGTCCATACCCCCCAATATACCCATAGGGGGGACTCAGCATCCTGGGGGGGTGTGTCTTCCCCACCCAGGGGGCGGAGCTAAACAAAGTGGGCGTGGCTTAGGACACAAGGGGCGTGGCTTAGCCCTCCAGGGGGCGGGGCTAAGTGCTCCATACACCCCCAATATACCCATAGGGGGGACTCAGCATCCCGGGGGGGGGGGGGGGGGGGGGGGGGGGGGGGGGCAGGTCTTCCCTCCCAGGGGGCGGAGCCAAGGAAGGGGGCGTGGCTTAGGCACCAAGGGCGTGGCTTATGATAAAAGGGGCGTGGCTTAGGATAAAAGGGGGCGGGGCTAAGTGCTCCCTACCCCTCCAATATACCCATAGGGGGGACTCAGCATCCCGGGGGGGGTGGGGAGGGAGGGGTGGGGTTAAACAAAGTGGGCGTGGCTTAGGAATCAAGGGGCGTGGCTTAGCCCTCCAGGGGGCGGAGCTAAGTGCTCCATACCCCTCCAATATACCCATAGGGGGGACTCAGCATCCCTGGGGGGGGGGGTGGGTCTTCCCCTCCCAGGGGGCGGAGCCAAGGAAGGGGGCGTGGCTTAGGCCACCAAGGGCGTGGCTTAGGATAAAATGGGCGTGGCTTAGGATAAAAGGGGGCGGAGCTAAGCGGTCCATACCCCTCCAATATACCCATAGGGGGGACTCAGCATCCTGGGGGGGGGTGTGGTGTGTCTAAACAAAGTGGGGCGTGGCTTAGGACTCAAGGGGCGTGGCTTAGCCCTCCAGGGGGCGGAGCTAAACGGTCCATACCCCCCAATATACCCATAGGGGGGACTCAGCATCCCTGGGGTGGGGGTGGGTCTTCCCCTCCCAGGGGGCGGAGCCAAGGAAGGGGGCGTGGCTTGTGATAAAAGGGGCGTGGCTTAGGATAAAAGGGGGTGGAGCTAAGCGCTCCATAGCCCCCAATATACCCGTAGGGGGGACTCAGCATCCCGGGGGGGGTGGGGGAGGGAGGGGTGGGGCTAAACGAAGTGGGCGTGGCTTAGTACTCAAGGGGCGTGGCTTAGCCCTCCAGGGGGCGGAGCTAAGTGCTCCATACCCCTCCAATATAACCATAGGGGGGAACTCAGCATCGGGGGGGGGGGGGGGGGCGGGTCTTTCCCACCCAGGGGGCGGAGCCAAGGAAGGGGGCGTGGCTTAGGATAAAATGGGCGTGGCTTAGGATAAAAGGGGGCGGAGCTAAGCGGTCCATAGCCCCCAATATACCCATAGGGGGAACTCAGCATCCGGGGTGTGTGTGTGTCTAAATGAAGTGGGCGTGGCTTAGTACTCAAGGGGCGTGGCTTAGCCCTCCAGGGGGCGGAGCTAAGTGCTCCATACCCCTCCAATATACCCATAGGGGGGACTCAGCATCCCTGGGGGGGGGGTGGTGGGTCTCTCCCCCCCTCCCACCCATCCCTCCCCAGGGGGCGGAGCTAAACGAAGTGGGCGTGTCCGTGTCCCGTTCCCCCCTCCCCCCCCCCTTTCCCATCCCCCCCATCTCCTCCCGCCGTACCCGCTGGCCGAGCTGGCAGGAGCTGCCGAAGTCGACGATCTTGACGGCGGAGCGCTTGGGGTTGCAGAGGAGGATGTTCTCGGGCTTGAGGTCGCAGTGGATGATGCGGAGCTCGGGGGCGGCGAGGAAGAGGAGGGCGGCGCAGAGCTGGTGGGCGAACTTGCGGGTGAGGTTGAGGGAGACGCCGCGGAAGTTGGTGTTGCGGAGGAGGTCGTAGAGGTTGTAGGAGAGGAGCTCGAAGGCCAGGCAGAGGTGGTTGCGGAACATGAAGTGGCGCTTGAGGTGGACTGTTGGGGGGGGAGGAGGAGGGGTGGGGGGGGGTGGGGAGGGGGGGGGAGGGGGGTTGGGGGGGAATGGAGGGGGGAGGGAGGGGGAAGGGGGAGGGGGGGGAGAGAAAACGGGGGGCGGTTAAGGGGGTGGGAGAAGGGGGTCGGGGGGATTTGGGGGGGGAATGGGGGTGGGGAGAGGGTTTGGGGGGGGGATTTGGGGGGGAATAGGGGGTGGGTGGGGGGAGGGGAGG